>NC_049205.1:23539820-23555899 GCF_013347855.1 Anguilla anguilla | reverse complement strand
TTTTTGGAAAGTTTGGGTGCACGGTTATTGAAAATTTTGAATTTTTGTGGGCAATTTTTCCCATAGAGAATGAATGGCGGAATGTTCACCTTTGTGACTGTCACAATGCTCTGTCTTCTCACCCTTGTGATGTCACAATGGTCTGTCTTCTAGCAGCAGTACTCTGGTCTCTCTATAGATTTGAACATTCTGCCATTCATCTCTATAGGGAAAAAATGCCCAACAATGTGCAATGCCTCATTGGCCATGGTAGAGAGTCCTTTGTCCATTGGTGGAGATCAGCCTCGCCCCCCTTCCTGATTGGCCGATGTTTTGATATTTCATAACTTTTGAACGTTGTCATAGAGAAACTATGGGTCGCGTCAATGGACTCAGTAAAGACCTAGCAACCGCCTAGAACTCCATAGCAACCCCCTAGCAACATCCTAGCAACGGCTCTAACTCCTAGCAAGACCTAGCAACCGATAACAACCAGCTAGAAAACCCTAGCAACCATCTAGAATTTCCATAGCAACCACCTGGAACACCATAGCAAATGCCTAGCAACACCCTAGCAACCGCCTATAACTCCATAGCAACACCTAGAAACATCCTAGCAACCCTTTATAATACCCCTAGCACCCACCTAGCAACACCTAGCAACCACCTGGAACACCATAGGCAACCACCTAGGCAACACCCTAGCAACATACTGGAACACCAATAACAACTGCCTAGCAACACCCTAGCAACCACATGGAACCCTAGCAACGACCTAGCAACACCCTAGCAACCACCTAAACTCCATAGCAACCACCTAGCAACACCCTAGCAACGGCCTAGAACTCCATAGCAACCACCTAGCAACACCATAGCAACCACCTAGAACTCCATAGCAACCACCTAGCAACATCCTAGCAACCACTTCGAATACCCTAGCAACCCCCTAGCAACAGCCTAGCAACCACCTAGAACTCCATAGCAACCACCTAGCAACACCCTAGCAACCGCCTAGAACTCCATAGCAACCGCCTAGCAACACCCTAGCAACCACCTAGAACTCCATAGCAACCACCTATCAACACCCTAGCAACACCCTAGCAACCACCTAGAACTCCATAGCAACCACCTAGCAACACACTAGCAACGGCCTAGAACTCCATAGCAACCACCTAGCAACACCATAGCAACCACCTAAAACACCCTAGCAACGGCCTAGAACTCCATAGCAACCACCTAACAACACACTAGCAACCACCTATAACTCCATAGCAACCGCCTAGCAACACCCTAGCAACCACCTAGAACTCCATAGCAACCACCTAGCAACACCCTAGCAACTGCCTAGAACTCCATAGCAACCACCTAGCAACCCCCTAGCAACACCCTAGCAACCACCTAGAACTCCATAGCAACCACCTAGCAACACCCTAGCAACGGCCTAGAACTCCATAGCAACCACCTAGCAACACCATAGCAACCACCTAGAACTCCATAGCAACCACCTAGCAACATCCTAGCAACCACTTCGAATACCCTAGCAACCCCCTAGCAACAGCCTAGCAACCACCTGGAACACCATAGCAACCACCTAGCAACACCCTAGCAACCACCTAGAACTCCATAGCAACCACCTAGCAACACCCTAGCAACGGCCTAGAACTCCATAGCAACCATCTAGCAACACCATAGCAACCACCTAGAACTCCATAGCAACCACCTAGCAACATCCTAGCAACCACTTCGAATACCCTAGCAACCCCCTAGCAACACCCTAGCAACCACCTAGAACTCCATAGCAACCACCTAGCAACACCCTAGCAACCGCCTAGAACTCCATAGCAACCGCCTAGCAACACCCTAGCAACCACCTAGAACTCCATAGCAACCACCTAGCAACACCCTAGCAACCGCCTAGAATTCCATAGCAACCACCTAGCAACACCATAGCAACTGCCTAGAACTCAATAGCAACCACCTAGCAACACCATAGCAACCACCTAGAACTCCATAGCAACCACCTAGCAACATCCTAGCAACCACTTCGAATACCCTAGCAACCCCCTAGCAACACCCTAGCAACCACCTAGAACTCCATAGCAACCACCTAGCAACACCCTAGCAACCACCTAGAACTCCATAGCAACCACCTAGCAACACCCTAGCAACCGCCTAGAACTCCATAGCAACCACCTAGCAACACCATAGCAACCGCCTAGAACTCCATAGCAACCACCTAGCAACACCCTTGCAACCACCTAGCAACACCCTAGCAACCACTTGGAACACCATAACAACTGCCTAGCAACACCCTAGCAACCACCTATAACTCCATAGCAACCACCTAGCAACATCCTAGCAACCACTTTGAATACCCTAGCAACCCCCCTAGCAACACCCTAGCAACCACCTCGAACTCCATAGCAACCACCTAGCAACATCCTAGCAACCACCTAGCAACACCCTAGCAACACCCTAGCAACCGGCTATAACTCCATAGCAACCACCTAGCAACACCCTAGCAACCACCTGGAACACCATAACAACTGCCTAGCTACACCCTAGCAACCGCCTAGAACTCCATAGCAACCACCTAGCAACATCCTAGCAACCACTTAGCATACCCTAGCAACCACCTAGCAATGCCCTTGCAACCACCTGGAGCTCAATAGCAACCACCTGAAACTCCATAGCAACCACCTAGCACCACCCTAGCGACCGCCTAGAATTCCATGAAACCACTTAGAACTCCATAGAACCACCTAGCAACACCCTAGCAACTGCCTCAGACATCATAGCAACTACCTACCACTGTTCACTCCGTTCAGCACAAAGTCGACTTTGCGTTGGCGGCAACCACACTTCACAATTTCTGCAGGAATTGTCTAGTTATTATTATTATTATTCCACCCATGTTTTGGACCGCTACTCCTCCCAGAGTTTTCGCACCACATACACATGCAATATGTCAAATCGAGCAGCCTGATCGGGAATGGTGTGCTATTACTTTGTGGAAAGTTTGGGTGGACGGTTTTTGAAAAATTTGAATTTTTGTGGGCAATTTTTCCCATAGAGAATGAAGGGCGGAATGTTCACCATAGTGATGTCACAATGCTCTGTCTTCTCACCCTTGTGATGTCACAATGGTCTGTCATCTAGCAGCAGTACTCTGGTCTCTCTCTAGATTTGAACATTCTGCCATTCATCTCTATGGGGAAAAATTGCCCAGAAATTGTGCAATGCCTCATTGGACATGGTAGAGAGTCCTTTGTCCATTGGTGGAGATCAGCCTCGCCCCCCTTCCTGATTGGCCGATGTTTGATATTTCATAACTTTTGAACCGTTTGTCATAGAGAACTATGGGTCACATCATTGGACTCAGTAAAGACCTAGCAACCGCCTAGAACTCCATAGCAACCCCCTAGCAACATCCTAGCAACCGGCTCTAACTCCATAGCAACGACCTAGCAACCCATAACAACCAGCTAGAAAACCCTAGCAACCATCTAGTATTCCATAGCAACCACCTGGAACACCATAGCAAATGACTAGCAACACCCTAGCAACCGCCTATAACTCCATAGCAACCACCTAGCAACATCCTAGCAACCACTTAGAATACCCTAGCAACCACCTAGCAACACCCTAGCAACCACCTGGAACACCATAGCAACCACCTAGCAACACCCTAGCAACACTCTGGAACACCATAACAACTGCCTAGCAACACCCTAGCAACCACATGGAACACCATAGCAACGACCTAGCAACACCCTAGCAACCACCTAGAACTCCATAGCAACCACCTAGCAACACCCTAGCAACCGCCTAGAACTCCATAGCAACCACCTAGCAACACCATAGCAACCGCCTAGAACTCCATAGCAACCACCTAGCAACACCCTAGCAACCACCTAGAACTCCATAGCAACCACCTAGCAACATCCTAGCAACCGGCTCTAACTCCATAGCAACGACCTAGCAACCCATAACAACCAGCTAGAAAACCCTAGCAACCATCTAGTATTCCATAGCAACCACCTGGAACACCATAGCAAATGCCTAGCAACACCCTAGCAACCACCTATAACTCCATAGCAACCACCTAGCAACATCCTAGCAACCACTTAGAATACCCTAGCAACCACCTAGCAACACCCTAGCAACCACCTGGAACACCATAGCAACCACCTAGCAACACCCTAGCAACCACATGGAACACCAGAGCAACGACCTAGCAACACCCTAGCAACCACCTAGAACTCCATAGCAACCACCTAGCAACACCCTAGCAACT
This sequence comes from Anguilla anguilla, assembly GCF_013347855.1. Taxonomy (NCBI): domain Eukaryota; kingdom Metazoa; phylum Chordata; class Actinopteri; order Anguilliformes; family Anguillidae; genus Anguilla; species Anguilla anguilla. Next base: position 23,551,623 of record NC_049205.1, on the reverse strand, counting down.
GCCTAGAACTCCATAGCAACCACCTAGCAACACCATAGCAACCGCCTAGAACTCCATAGCAACCACCTAGCAACACCCTAGCAACCACCTAGAACTCCATAGCAACCACCTAGCAACACCCTAGCAACGGCCTAGAACTCCATAGCAACCACCGAGCAACACCATAGCAACTGCCTAGAACTCCATAGCAACCACCTAGCAACACCCTAGCAACCACCTAGCAACACCATAGCAACCGCCTAGAACCCCATAGCAACCACCTAGCAACACCCTAGCAACCACCTGGAACACCATAGCAACCACCTAGCAACACCCTAGCAACCACTTGGAACACCATAACTGCCTAGCAACACCCTAGCAACCACTTGGAACACCATAGCAACCAGCTAGCAACACCCTAGCAACCACCTAGAACTCCATAGCAACCACCTAGCAACAACCTAGCAACCACCTAGAACTCCATAGCAACCACATAGCAACACCCTAGCAACGGCCTAGAACTCCATAGCAACCACCTAGCAACACCATAGCAACCGCCTAAAACGCCATAGCAACCACCTAGCAACCCCCTAGCAACCACCTAGCAACACCATAGCAACTGCCTAGAACTCCATAGCAACCACCTAGCAACACCCTAGCAACCGCCTAGAACTCCATAGCAACCACCTAGCAACACCCTAGCAACCGCCTAGAACTCCATAGCAACCACCTAGCAACACCCTAGCAACCACCTAGAACTCCATAGCAACAACCTAGCAACACCCTAGCAATGGCCTAGAACTCCATAGCAACCACCTAGCAACACCATAGCAACCGCCTAGAACTCCATAGCAACCACCTAGCAACACCCTAGCAACCACCTAGCAACACCATAGCAACCGCCTAGAACCCCATAGCAACCACCTAGCAACACCCTAGCAACCACCTGGAACACCATAGCAACCACCTAGCAACACCCTAGCAACCACGTGGAACACCATAACTGCCTAGCAACACCCTAGCAACCACTTGGAACACCATAGCAACCACCTAGCAACACCCTAGCAACCACCTAGAACTCCATAGCAACCACCTAGCAACACCCTAGCAACGGCCTAGAACTCCATAGCAACCACCTAGCAACACCATAGCAACCGCCTTGAACTCCATAGCAACCACCTAGCAACACCCTAGCAACCACCTAGCAACAACATAGCAACCGCCTAGAACTCCATAGCAACCACCTAGCAACACCCTAGCAACCACCTAGCAACACCATAGCAACCGCCTAGAACCCCATAGCAACCACCTAGCAACACCCTAGCAACCACCTGGAACACCATAGCAACCACCTAGCAACACCCTAGCAACCACTTGGAACACCATAACTGCCTAACAACACCCTAGAAACCACTTGGAACACCATAGCAACCACCTAGCAACACCCTAGCAACCACCTAGAACTCCATAGCAACCACCTAGCAACACCCTAGCAACGGCCTAGAACTCCATAGCAACCACCTAGCAACACCATAGCAACCGCCTAGAACTCCATAGCAACCACCTAGCAACACCCTAGCAACCACCTAGCAACAACATAGCAACCGCCTAGAACCCCATAGCAACCACCTAGCAACACCCTAGCAACCACCTGGAACACCATAGCAACCACCTAGCAACACCCTAGCAACCACTTGGAACACCATAACTGCCTAGCAACACCCTAGCCACCACTTGGAACACCATAGCAACCAACTAGCAACACCCTAGCAACCACCTAGAACTCCATAGCAACCACCTAGCAACACCCTACCAACGGCCGAGAACTCCATAGCAACCACCTAGCAACACCCTACCAACGGCCTAGAACCCCCTAGCAACCACCTAGCAACACCATAGCAACTGCCTAGAACTCCATAGCAACCACCTAGCAACACCCTAGCAACCACTTGGAACACCATAACAACTGCCTAGCAACACCCTAGCAACCACTTGGAACACCATAACAACTGCCTAGCAACACCCTAGCAACCGCCTATAACTTCATAGCAACCACCTAGAATACCCTAGCAACCCCCAAGCAACCACCTGGAACTCCATAACAACCACCCAACAACACACTAGCAACCACCTGGAACACCATAGCAAATGCCTAGCAACTCCCTAGCAACCAGCTATAACTCCAAAGCAACCACCTAGCAACACTATCGCAACCACCTAGAACTCCATAGCAACCACCTAGCAACACCCTAGCAACCGCCTAGAACTCCATAGCAACCACCTAGCAACACCCTAGCAACCACCTAGAACTCCATAGCAACCACCTGTAACACCATAACAACTGCCTAGCAACACTATAGCAACAACCTAGCAACATGCTAGCAACCACCTAGCAACACCCTAGCAACACCCTAGCAACCGCCTATAACTCCATAGCAACCACCTAGCAACATCCTAGCAGCCACCTAGAATACCCTAGCAACACCCTAGCAACTGCCTATAACTCCATAGCAAATGCCTAGCAACACCCTAGCAACCGGCTATAACTCCATAGCAACCACCTACCAACCACTTAGCATACCCTAGCAACCACCTGGAGCTCAAAAGCAACCACCTGAAACTCCATAGCAACTACCTAGCACCACCCTAGCGACCGCCTAGAATTCCATGAAACCACTTAGAACTCCATAGAACCACTTAGCAACACCCTAGCAACTGCCTCAGACATCATAGCAACTACCTACCACAGTTCACTCCGTTCAGCACAAAGTCGACTTTGCGTTGGCGGCAACCACACTTCACAATTTCTGCAGGAATTGTCTAGTTATTATTATTATTATTCCACACATTTTTTGGACCGCTACTCCTCCCAGAGTTTTCACACCACATACGCGTGAAATATGTCAAATCGAGCGGCTTGATCGGGAATGGTGTGCTATTACTTTTTGGAAAGTTTGGGTGCACGGTTATTGAAAAATTTGAATTTTTGTGGGCAATTTTTCCCATAGAGAATGAATGGCGGAATGTTCACCTTTGTGATGTCACAATGCTCTGTCTTCTCACCCTTGTGATGTCACAATGGTCTGTCTTCTAGCAGCAGTACTCTGGTCTCTCTATAGATTTGAACATTCTGCCATTCATCTCTATAGGGAAAAAATGCCCACAAATTGTGCAATGCCTCATTGGCCATGGTAGAGAGTCCTTTGTCCATTGGTGGAGATCAGCCTCGCCCCCCTTCCTGATTGGCCGATGTTTGATATTTCATAACTTTTGAACCGTTTGTCATAGAGAACTATGGGTCGCGTCAATGGACTCAGTAAAGACCTAGCAACCGCCAAGAACTCCATAGCAACCCCCTAGCAACATCCTAGCAACCGGCTCTAACTCCATAGCAACGACCTAGCAACCGATAACAACCAGCTAGAAAACCCTAGCAACCATCTAGAATTCCATAGCAACCACCTGGAACACCATAGCAAATGCCTAGCAACACCCTAGCAACCGCCTATAACTCCATAGCAACCACCTAGCAACATCCTAGCAACCATTTATAATACCCTAGCAACCACCTAGCAACACCCTAGCAACCACCTGGAACACCATAGCAACCACCTAGCAACACCCTAGCAACAATCTGGAACACAATAACAACTGCCTAGCAACACCCTAGCAACCACATGGAACACCATAGCAACGACCTAGCAACACCCTAGCAACCACCTAGAACTCCATAGCAACCACCTAGCAACACCCTAGCAACCGCCTAGAACTCCATAGCAACCACCTAGCAACACCAAAGCAACCGCCTAGAACTCCATAGCAACCACCTAGCAACACCCTAGCAACCACCTAGAACTCCATAGCAACCACCTAGCAACACCCTAGCAACGGCCTAGAACTCCATAGCAACCACCTAGCAACACCATAGCAACTGCCTAGAACTCCATAGCAACCACCTAGCAACACCCTAGCAACGGCCTAGAACTCCATAGCAACCACCTAGCAACACCATAGCAACTGCCTAGAACTCCATAGCAACCACCTAGAACTCCATAGCAACCACCTAGCAACACCATAGCAACCGCCTAGAACTCCATAGCATCCACCTAACAACACCCTAGCAACCACCTAGAACTCCATAGCAACCACCTAGCAACACCATAGCAACGGCCTAGAACTCCATAGCAACCACCTAGCAACACACTAGCAACCACCTAGCAACACCATAGCAACCGCCTAGAACTCCATAGCAACCACCTAGCAACACCCTAGCAACCACCTGGAACACCATAGCAACCACCTAGCAACACCCTAGCAACCACTTGGAACACCATAACTGCCTAGCAACACCCTAGCAACCACTTGGAACACCATAGCAACCACCTAACAACACCCTAGCAACCGCCTAGAACTCCATAGCAACCACCTAGCAACACCCTAGCAACGGCCTAGAACTCCTTAGCAACCACCTAGCAACACCATAGCAACCGCCTAAAACTCCATAGCAACCACCTAGCAACACCCTAGCAACCACCTAGCAACACCATAGCAACTGCCTAGAACTCCATAGCAACCACCTAGCAACACCCTAGCAACCACTTGGAACACCATAACAACTGCCTAGCAACACCCTAGCAACCACTTGGAACACCATAACAACTGCCTAGCAACACCCTAGCAACCACCTATAACTTCATAGCAACCACCTAGAATACCCTAGCAACCCCCAAGCAACCACCTGGAACTCCATAGCAACCACCCAACAACACACTAGCAACAACCTGGAACACCATAGCAAATGCCTAGCAACACCCTAGCAACCAGCTATAACTCCAAAGCAACCACCTAGCAACACTATAGCAACCACCTAGAACTCCATAGCAACCACCTAGCAACACCCTAGCAACCACCTGGAACACCATAGCAACCACCTAGCAACACCCTAGCAACCACCTGTGACACCATAACAACTGCCTAGCAACACTATAGAAACAACCTAGCAACATGCTAGCAACCACCTAGCAACACCCTAGCAACCACCTATAACTCCATAGCAACCACCTAGCAACATCCTAGCAGCCACCTAGAATACCCTAGCAACACCCTAGCAACTGCCTATAACTCCATAGTAAATGCCGAGCAACACCCTAGCAACCGGCTATAACTCCATAGCAACCACCTAGCAACACCCTAGCAACCACCTGGAACACCATAACAACTGCCTAGCAACACCCCAGCAACCGCCTAGAACTCCATAGCAACCACCTACCAACCACTTAGCATACCCTAGCAACCACCTAGCAATGCCCTAGCAACCACCTGGAGCTCAATAGCAACCACCTGAAACTCCATAGCAACCACCTAGCACCACCCTAGCGACCGCCTAGAATTCCATGAAACCACTTAGAACTCCATAGAACCACCTAGCAACACCCTAGCAACTGCCTCAGACATCATAGCAACTACCTACCACTGTTCACTCCGTTCAGCACAAAGTCGACTTTGCGTTGGCGGCAACCACACTTCACAATTTCTGCAGGAATTGTCTAGTTATTATTATTCTTTCCGCTTGTTTTTTGGACCGCTACTCCTCCCAGAGTTTTTGCACCACATACACGTGCAATATGTCAAATCGAGCGGCTTGATCGGGAATGGTGTGCTATTACTTTGTGGAAAGATTGGTTGTACGGTTTTTGAAAAATTTGAATTTTTGTGAGCAATTTTTCCCCATAGGGAATGAATGGCGGAATGTTCACCCTTGTGATGTCACAATGCTCTGTCTTCTCACCCTTGTGATGTCACAATGCCCTGTATTCTAGCAGCAGTACTCTGGTCTCTCTCTAGATTTGAACATTCTGCCATTCATCTCTATGCGGAAAAATTGCCCTCAAATTGTACAATGCCTCATTGGACATGGTAGAGAGTCCTTTGTCCATTGGTGTAGATCAGCCTTGCCCCGCTTCCTGATTGGCCGATGTTTGATATTTCATAACTTTTGAACCGTTTGTCATAGAGAACAATGGGTCGCGTCATTGGACTCAGTAAAGACCTAGCAACAGCCTAGCAACACCCTAGAAACCGCCTATAACTCCATAGCAACCACTTAGCAACATCCTAGCAACCACTTAGAATACCCTAGCAACCCCCTAGCAACCCCCTAGCAACACCCTAGCAACCACCTAGAACTCCATAGCAACCACCTAGCAACACCCTAGCAACCGCCTAGAACTCCATAGCAACCACCTAGCAACATCCTAGCAACCACCTAGAACTCCATAGCAACCACCTAAGCAACACCCTAGCAACCGCCTAGAACTCTATAGCAACCACCTAGCAACACCATAGCAACCGCCTAGAACTCCATAGCAACCACCTAGCAACATCCTAGCAACCACTTAGAATACCCTAGCAACACCCTAGCAACACCCTAGCAACCACCTAGAACTCCATAGCAACCACCTAGCAACACCATAGCAACCGCCTAGAACTCCATAGCAACCACCTAGCAACACCCTAGCAACCACCTAGAACTCCATAGCAACCACCTAGCAACACCCTAGCAACCACCTAGCAACACCATAGCAACCGCCTAGAACTCCATAGCAACCACCTAGCAACACCCTAGCAACACCCCAGCAACCACCTAGAACTCCATAGCAACCACCTAGCAAAACCCTAGCAACAGCATAGAATTCCATAGCAACCACCTAGCAACACCATAGCAACCACCTAGAACTCCATAGCAGCCACCTAGCAACATCCTAGCAACCACTTAGAATACCCTAGCAACCCCCTAGCAACCACCTAGAACTCCATAGCAACCACCTAGCAACCACCTAGAACTCCATAGCAACCACCTAGCAACACCCTAGCAACCGCCTAGAACTCCATAGCAACCACCTTGCAACACCCTAGCAACCGCCTAGAACTCCATAGCAACCACCTAGCACCACCCTAGCGACCGCCTAGAATTCCATGAAACCACTTAGAACTCCATAGCAACCACCTTGCAACACCCTAGCAACCGCCTAGAACTCCATAGCAACCACCTAGCACCACCCTAGCGACCGCCTAGAATTCCATGAAACCACTTAGAACTCCATAGAACCACCTAGCAACACCCTAGCAACTGCCTCAGACATCATAGCAACTACCTACCACTGTTCACTCCGTTTAGCACAAAGTCGACTTTGCGTTGGCGGCAACCACACTTCACAATTTCTGCAGGAATTGTCTAGTTGCACATATTATTATTATTCTATCTTTCCACCCATTTGTTGGACCGCTACTCCTCCCAGAGTTTTCGCGCTACATACACGTGCAATATGTCAAATCAAGCGGCCTGATCAGGAATAGAGCGCTATTACTTTGTGGAAAGTTTGGGTGGACGGTTTTTGAAAAATTTGAATTTTTGTGGGCAATTTTTCCCATAGAGAATGAATGGCGGAATGTTCACCTTTGTGATGTCACAATGCTCTGTCTTCTCACCCTTGTGATGTCACAATGCTCTGTCTTCTAGCAGCAGTACTCTGGTCTCTCTCTAGATTTGAACATTCTGCCATTCATCTCTATGGGGAAAAATTGCCCACAAATTGTGCAATGCCTCATTGGACATGGTAGAGAGTCCTTTGTCCATTGGTGGAGGTCAGCCTTGCCCCTCGTCCTGATTGGCCGATGTTTGATATTTCATAACTTTTGAACCGTTTGTCATAGAGAACTATGGGTTGCGTCATTGGACTCAGTAAAGACCTAGCAACCGCCTAGCAACATCCTAGCAACCGGCTCTAACTCCATAGCAACGACCTAGCAACACCATAACAACCAGCTAGAAAACCCAAGCAACCAGCTAGAATTCCATAGCAACCACCTGGAACACCATAGCAAATGCCTAGCAACACCCTAGCAACCGGCTATAACTCCATAGCAACCAACTAGCAACACCATAGCAACCACTTAGAATACCCTAGCAACCCCCTAGCAACAGCCTAGCAACCACCTATAACTCCATAGCAACCACCTAGCAACATCCTAGCAACCACCTAGAATACCCTAGCAGCACCCTAGCAACCGCCTATAACTCCATAGCAACCGCCTAGCAACACCCTAGCAACCACCTAGAACTCCATAGCAACCCCCTAGCAACATCCTAGCAACCGGCTCTAACTCCATAGCAACGACCTAGCAACACCATAACAACCAGCTAGAAAACCCAAGCAACCAGCTAGAATTCCATAGCAACCACCTGGAACACCATAGCAAATGCCTAGCAACACCCTAGCAACCGGCTATAACTCCATAGCAACCAACTAGCAACACCATAGCAACCACTTAGAATACCCTAGCAACCCCCTAGCAACAGCCTAGCAACCACCTATAACTCCATAGCAACCACCTAGCAACATCCTAGCAACCACCTAGAATACCCTAGCAGCACCCTAGCAACCGCCTATAACTCCATAGCAACCGCCTAGCAACACCCTAGCAACCACCTAGAACTCCATAGCAACCACCTAGCAACACCCTAGCAACCGCCTAGAACTCCATAGCAACCACCTAGCAACACCCTAGCAACCACCTAGAATTCCATAGCAACCACCTAGCAACACCCTAGCAACGGCCTAGAACTCCATAGCAACCACCTAGCAACACCATAGCAACCACCTAGAACTCCATAGCAACCGCCTAGCAACATCCTAGCAACCACTTCGAATACCCTAGCAACACCCTAGCAACCATCTAGAACTCCATAGCAACCACCTAGCAACACCCTAGCAACCGCCTAGAACTCCATAGCAACCACCTAGCAACACCATAGCAACCACCTAGAACTCCATAGCAACCACCTAGCAACACCCTAGCAACCACCTAGAACTCCATAGCAACCACCTAGCAACACCCTAGCAACGGCCTAGAACTCAGTAGCAACCACCTAGCAACACCATAGCAACCGCCTCGAATTCCATAGCAACCACCTAGCAACACCCTAGCAACCACCTAGCAGCACCATAGCAACCGGCTATAACTCCATAGCAACCAACTAGCAACACCATAGCAACTACTTAGAATACCCTAGCAACCCCCTAGCAACACCCTAGCAACCACCTATAACTCCATAGCAACCACCTAGCAACATCCTAGCAACCACCTAGAATACCCTAGCAACACCCTAGCAATTGCCTATAACTCCATAGCAACCGCCTAGCAACACCCTAGCAACCACCTAGAACTCCATAGCAACCACCTAGCAACAGCCTAGCAACCGCCTAGAACTCCATAGCAACCACCTAGCAACACCCTAGCAAAGGCCTAGAACTCCATAGAAACCACCTAGCAACACCATAGCAACCACCTAGAACTCCATAGCAACCACCTAGCAACATCCTAGCAACCACTTCGAATACCCTAGCAACACCCTAGCAACCATCTAGAACTCCATAGCAACCACCTAGGAACACCCTAGCAACCGCCTAGAACTCCATAGCAACCACCTAGCAACACCATAGCAACCACCTAGAACTCCATAGCAACCACCTAGCAACACCCTAGCAACCACCTAGAACTCCATAGCAACCACCTAGCAACACCCTAGCAACCGCCTATAACTCCATAGCAACCACCTAGCAACACCCTAGCAACCACCTGGAACACCATAGCAACCACCTAGCAACACCCTAGCAACAATCTGGAACACCATAACAACTGCCTAGAAACACCCTAGCAACCACCGAGAACACCATAGCAACGACCTAGCAACACCCTAGCAACCACCTGGAACACCATAACAACTGCCTAGCAACATCCTAGCAACCACTTAGAATACCCTAGCAACCCTAGCAACCGGCTATAACTCCATAGCAACCACCTAGCAACACCCTAGCAACCACCTATCACCACACTAGCAACCGCCTAGAATTCCATGAAACCACCTAGAACTCCATAGAACCACCTAGCAACACCCTAGCAACTGCCTCAAACATCATAGCAACAACCTACCACGGTTCACGCTGTTCAGCAGAAAGTCGACTTTGCGTTGGCGGCAACCACACTTCACAATTTCTGCAGGAATTGTCTAATTATTAGTGTGGTTGCCTTAGGCAATCACACTATTATTATCGCACATATTTATTATTATTATTATTCCACCCATTTTTTGGACCGCTACTCCTCCCAGAGTTTTCGCACCACATACACGTGCTATATGTCAAATTGACCGGCTTCTTTGGGAATCGCGTGCTATTACTTTGTGGAAAGTTTCGCTGCACAGTTTTTGAGAAATATGAATTTTATGCCCAATTTTTTCCCATAGAGATGAATGGGTAACGTGACGTCATTCCTATGCGAACGGTGAAGTTACAGCATTGGTCGGCTTTGCACACGTGATGCGGTCCGCTGTACGTCCTCACCAGCCACCAGAAAGGATATAGCTGAATGCGGAAGTGAACATGATAAAAACGGTATTCCAAATGCAAAATTACAATGAAAACGCTGTCAGCTAGGTCTATCAACAAACATATGGCTTAGGCATACCCAGAAGTCCTTAATAATAATAGTATTTCACGGAGATATTACGCAAATTCCGTTGACGACGTTTCGTCAGATTTAACGTCTTTGAATGCTAGTGCTAACAAAGAGCGAATGTGTTTAATGCGATGATGAGAGAACTTTCGGTTGACCTAAAAAAACGATATTCCAAAACCAAAAATAGACGTGCTGTTATACCTGGTTTAGAAAGCTTATGCTCTCACCTACTGAATAAACGAATTCTCAACAAGCCCAGACGGTACTAAAAAGGGCAACAACGCCGTCAACAAAATGTGTGCAGCAGCTTCTGGTCCGGTCTTACTCAGAAAAAGACGTCAGCTTGTAATACCACACATACTGCTTTGGGTGTTCTCTAACTTTGTAGTACAAACTGGCTTGATCTACACATCATCGATCTAATAGGTGACAGAATAAACTTTCTAACAATGTATAATATGTCAATTTGACTTTTGTAATACCGTTTTAAATTCCAGCGTGTTGGAAACTTTGGTCTCTTTATAATTGCATTAAGCATTCATGCAGTGAAAGCAACGCTTTCTCACACCAACGTGTTTGCTACAGTACACAATGCGCTTGCTTGTTGATGCACCCTCGTTATAACAGAATTTTACTAGTACTGGCTACCAACCGATGCTTATTCACAGAAGCTGTATGCAACTATTTTAACACATATTCTTGCCTCATTTTCTTTCTTAGAATTTGGGTCGGCTAACACGTAATAGGCTATCCTCTGTCTATGAATTGGTATCTAAGGTAACAGATTAAACTCTGAATTGCAGCCCAGTTAAATGTTTTTAGTTGAATGGTAAAAATGAGCTGAACTTAACATAAAACCGTAAATCAATCAAATTAATCTCCCTAGCCCTGTCTTGCTTTTTAAAATGGTGCGGTCGCGCAGTGTAGATATAGGGTTTTCCAAGACCCTCTGAAGTGACCAGCTAGCTTTATGATTCGCCGTCACTCGTCACAGCATACCGTGAGTAAAACACTGATCTCAAGTGTTGATGAAGGGTTAATTCAGTTCGGAATATGTGTGTTGCAAATCAAGTCGTTGCCGTGATAGAACTATTATTCCACCCATTATTTGGACCGCTACTCCTCCCAGAGTTTCGCACCACATGCACATGCCATATGTCAAATTGACCGGCTTCTTTGGGAATCGTGTGCTATTACTTTGTGGAAAGTTTCGCTGCACGGTTTTTGAGAGCAAAGGCTTTTTCTCCTACTTCTCAAATTCAACTCAGGAGAAACAACCACATATAATCTCATTTATGTCTTACTC
>NC_049205.1:23373642-23539320 GCF_013347855.1 Anguilla anguilla | reverse complement strand
CTCTGAAGTGGCCAGCTAGCTTTATGATTCGCCGTCACTCGTCACAGCATACCGTGAGTAAATCGCTGATCTCAAGTATTGATGAAGGGTTAATTTAGCTCTGAATACGTGTGTTGCAAATGAACTCGTTGCCGTGATGTTATATCATGTATACCATACTATGTCTCTGCTCATGCTACAGAAACTGTTCGCTCCGTTCAGCACAAAGTTGACTTTGTGTTGGCGGCAACCACACTTCACAATTTCTGCAGGAATTGTCTAGTTTATTAGTGTGGTTGCCTTAGGGCAACTACACTATTATTATTGCACTATTATTATTATATTATTATTCCACCCATTTTTTGGACCGCTACTCCTCCCAGAGTTTTCACACCACATACACGTGCCATATGTCAAAATGACCGGCTTCTTTGGGAATCGTGTGCTATTACTTTGTGGAAAGTTTCGCTGCACGGTTTTTGAGAAATATTAATTTTTATGCCCAATTTTTCCCCATAGAGATGAATGGAGAAGGTGACGTCATTCATATGCGAACGGTGAAGTTACAGCATTGGTCGGCTTTGCACACGTGATGCGGTCAGCTCTACGGTCTCAGCAGCCAGGATAGGAAATAGCTGATTGCGGAAGTGAAAGAACGATATTCAAAATGAAAAATTACAAATGAAAACGCTGTCAGCTAGGTATATCAACAAACATATGGCTTAGGCATACCCAGAAGTCCTCAATAATAATAGTATTTCACGAGACATTACGCTAATTCGTTGACGACGTTTCGTCACATGCAGCGTCTTAGAATGCTAGTGCTAACAAACAGTGAACGGCTTTAATGCGATAATGAGAGCACTTTCGGTTGACCTAAAAAACGATATAAAAAAACCAACAATATACGGCTGTTATACCTGGCTAGAAAGCTTATGCTCTCAGCTACTGAATAAACGAATTTTCAAACAAGCCAGACTTTGCGTATTTGCATGCTAGTGCTAACAAAGAGCGAATACGTTCTATGACATGATGACATAGCTTTCGGTTGACCTAAAAAAAAACGATATTAAAAAAAACAAAATAGACGTGCTGTTATACCTGGTTAGAAAGCTTATGCTCTCAGCGACTGAATAAACGAATTCTCGAACAAGGCCAGACTGTACTGAAAACTGGAACAACGCCGTCAACAGCACGTGTGCAGCAGCTTCAGGTCCGGTCTAACTCCAGAAATTTGGGTCAGCTAACACGTAGTAGGCTATCCTGTGTCTATGAGTTCGTATCTAAGGTAACAGATTAAACTCTGAATTGCAGCACAGTTTAAATGTTTTTATTTGAATGGTAAAAATGAGCTGAACTTAACGTAAAACCATAAATCAATCACATTAATCTCCCTAGCCCTGTCTTGCGTTTTAAAATGGAGCGGTTGTGCAGTGCAGATATAACGTTTTTTCCAAGACCCTCTGAAGTGGCCAGCTAGCTTTATGATTCGCCATCACTCGTCACAAGCATACCGTGAGTAAATCGCTGATCTCAAGTATTGATGAAGGGTTAATTTAGCTCTGAATACGTGTGTTGCAAATGAACTCGTTGCCGTGATGTTATATCATGTATAGCATACTATGTCTCTGCTCATGCTACAGAAACTGTTCACTCCGTTCAGCACAAAGTCGACTTTGCGTTGGCGGCAACCACACTTCACAATTTCTGCAGGAATTGTCTAGTTATTATTATTATTATTATTCCACCCATTTTTTGGACCGCTACTCCTCCCAGAGTTTTCACACCACATACACGTGCCATATGTCAAAATGACCGGCTTCTTTGGGAATCGTGTGCTATTACTTTGTGGAAAGTTTCGCTGCACGGTTTTTGAGAAATATTAATTTTTATGCCCAATTTTTCCCCATAGAGATGAATGGAGAAGGTGACGTCATTCATATGCGAACGGTGAAGTTACAGCATTGGTCGGCTTTGCACACGTGATGCGGTCAGCTCTACGGTCTCAGCAGCCAGGATAGGAAATAGCTGATTGAGGAAGTGAAAGAACGATATTCAAAATGAAAAATTACAAATGAAAACGCTGTCAGCTAGGTATATCAACAAACATATGGCTTAGGCATACCCAGAAGTCCTCAATAATAATAGTATTTCACGAGATATTACGCAAATTCGTTGACGACGTTTCGTCACATGCAGCGTCTTAGAATGCTAGTGCTAACAAACAGTACATGGCTTTAATGCGATAATGAGAGCACTTTCGGTTGACCTAAAAAAAACGATATTAAAAAACCAAAAACAGACGTGCTGTTATACCTGGTTAGAAAGCTTATGCTCTCAGCTACTGAATAAACGAATTTTCAAACAAGCCAGACTTTGCGTATTTGCATGCTAGTGCTAACAAAGAGCGAATACGTTCTATGACATGATGACATAGCTTTCGGTTGACCTAAAAAAACGATATTAGAAAAACAAAAATAGACGTGCTGTTATACCTGGTTAGAAAGCTTATGCTCTCAGCTACTGAATAAACGAATTTTCAAACAAGCCAGACTTTGCGTGTTTGCATGCTAGTGCTAACAAAGAGCGAATACGTTCTATGACATGATGACATAGCTTTCGGTTGACCTAAAAAAACGATATTAAAAAAACAAAAATAGACGTGCTGTTATACCTGGTTAGAAAGCTTATGATCTCAGCTACTGAATAAACGAATTTTCAAACAAGCCAGACTGTACTGAAAACTGGAACAACGCCGTCAACAGCACGTGTGCAGCAGCTTCAGGTCCGGTCTAACTCCAGAAATTTGGGTCGGGTAACACGTAGTAGGCTATCCTGTGTCTATGAGTTCGTATCTAAGGTAACAGATTAAACTCTGAATTGCAGCACAGTTAAATGTTTTTATTTGAATTGTAAAAATGAGCTGAACTTAACGTAAAACCATAAATCAATCACATTAATCTCCCTAGCCCTGTCTTGCTTTTTAAAATGGAGCGGTTGTGCAGTGCAGATATAACGTTTTTCCAAGACCCTCTGAAGTGGCCAGCTAGCTTTATGATTCGCCGTCACTCGTCACAGCATACCGTGAGTAAATCGCTGATCTCAAGTATTGATGAAGGGTTAATTTAGCTCTGAATATGTGTGTTGCAAATGAACTCGTTGCCGTGATGTTATAGCATGTATAGCATACTCTGTCTCTGCTTATACTACAGAAACTGTTCACTCCGTTGAGCACAAAGTTGACTGCATTGGCGGCAACCACACTTCACAATTTCTGCAGGAATTGTCTAGTTAGTGTGGTTGCCTTAGGGCAACTACACTATTATTATTGCACATATTATTATTATTAGTGTGGTTGCCTTAGGGCAACTACACTATTATTATTGCACATATTATTATTATTAGTGTGGTTGCCTTAGGGCAACTACACTATTATTATTGCACATATTATTTATTTATTAGTGTGGTTGCCTTAGGGCAACTACACTATTATTATTGCACATATTATTATTATTAGTGTGGTTGCCTTAGGGCAACTACACTACTATTATTGCACATATTATTATTAGTGTGGTTGCCTTAGGGCAACTACACTACTATTATTGCACATATTATTATTATTATTATTATTCTATCTTTCCACCCATTTTTTGGACCGCTACTCCTCCCAGAGTTTTCACACCACATACACGTGCCATATGTCAAAATGACCGGCTTCTTTGGGAATCGTGTGCTATTACTTTGTGGAAAGTTTCGCTGCACGGTTTTTGAGAAATATTAATTTTTATGCCCAATTTTTCCCCATAGAGATGAATGGAGAAGGTGACGTCATTCATATGCGAACGGTGAAGTTACAGCATTGGTCGGCTTTGCACACGTGATGCGGTCAGCTCTACGGTCTCAGCAGGCAGGATAGGAAATAGCTGATTGCGGAAGTGAAAGAACGATATTCAAAATGAAAAATTACAAATGAAAACGCTGTCAGCTAGGTATATCAACAAACATATGGCTTAGGCATACCCAGAAGTCCTCAATAATAATAGTATTTCACGAGACATTACGCTAATTCGTTGACGACGTTTCGTCACATGCAGCGTCTTAGAATGCTAGTGCTAACAAACAGTGAACGGCTTTAATGCGATAATGAGAGCACTTTCGGTTGACCTAAAAAAACGATATTAAAAAAACCAACAATAGACGTGCTGTTATACCTGGTTAGAAAGCTTATGCTCTCAGCTACTGAATGAACGAATTTTCAAACAAGCCAGACTTTGCCGTATTTGCATGCTAGTGCTAACAAAGAGCGAATACGCTCTATGACATGATGACATAGCTTTCGGTTGACCTAACAAAAACGATATTAAAAAAACAAAAATAGACGTGCTGTTATACCTGGTTAGAAAGCTTATGCTCTCAGCTACTGAATAAACGAATTCTCAAACAAGCCAGACTGTACTGAAAACTGGAACAACGCCGTCAACAGCACATGTGCAGCAGCTTCAGGTCCGGTCTAACTCCAGAAATTTGGGTCAGCTAACACGTAGTAGGCTATCCTGTGTCTATGAGTTCGTATCTAAGGTGACAGATTAAACTCTGAATTGCAGCACAGTTAAATGTTTTTATTTGAATGGTAAAAATGAGCTGAACTTAACGTAAAACCATAAATCAATCACATTAATCTCCCTAGCCCTGTCTTGCTTTTTAAAATGGAGCGGTTGTGCAGTGCAGATATAACGTTTTTCCAAGACCCTCTGAAGTGGCCAGCTAGCTTTATGATTCGCCGTCACTCGTCACAGCATACCGTGAGTAAATCGCTGATCTCAAGTATTGATGAAGGGTTAATTTAGCTCTGAATACGTGTGTTGCAAATGAACTCGTTGCCGTGATGTTATATCATGTATACCATACTATGTCTCTGCTCATGCTACAGAAACTGTTCGCTCCGTTCAGCACAAAGTTGACTTTGCGTTGGCAGAAACCACACATCACAATTTCTGCACTACTATTATTGCACATATTATTATTAGTGTGGTTGCCTTAGGGCAACTACACTATTATTATTGCACATATTATTTATTTATTAGTGTGGTTGCCTTAGGGCAACTACACTATTATTATTGCACATATTATTATTATTATTATTATTTTTATTTATTCCACGCATTTTTGGACCGCTACTCCTCCCACAGTTTTCGCGTTACATACACGTGCAATATGTCA
This sequence comes from Anguilla anguilla, assembly GCF_013347855.1. Taxonomy (NCBI): domain Eukaryota; kingdom Metazoa; phylum Chordata; class Actinopteri; order Anguilliformes; family Anguillidae; genus Anguilla; species Anguilla anguilla. Next base: position 23,534,121 of record NC_049205.1, on the reverse strand, counting down.
AATCGAGCGGCTTGATCGGGAATGGTGTGCTATTACTTTTTGGAAAGATTGAGTGGACGGTTTTTGAAATATTTGAATTTTTGTGGGCAATTTATCCCATAGAGAATGAATGGCGGAATGTTCACCATTGTGATGTCACAATGCTCTGTCTTCTCACCCTTGTGATGTCACAATGGTCTCTTCTAGCAGCAGTACTCTGGTCTCTCTCTAGATTTGAACATTCTGCCATTCATCTCTATAGGGAAAAAATTCCCGCAAATTGTGCAATGCCTCATTGGCCATGGTAGAGAGTCCCTTGTCCATTGGTGTAGATCAGCCTCGCCCCCCTTCCTGATTGGCCGATATTTGATATTCCATAACTTTTGAACCGTTTGTCATAGAGAACTATGGGTGGCGACATTGGACTCAGTAAAGACCTAGCAACCGCCTAGAACTCCATAGCAACCCCTAGCAACATCCTAGCAACCGGCTCTAACTCCATAGCAACAACCTAGCAACACCATAACAACCGCCTAGAACTCCCTAGCAACCGTCTAGAATTCCATAGCAACCACCTGGAACACCATAGCAAATGCCTAGCAACACCCTAGCAACTGGCTATAACGCCATAGCAACCACCTAGCAACACCATAGTAACCACCTAGAACACCATAGCAACCACTTAGCAACACCCTAGCAACCACCTGGAATACCATAGCAACCACCTAGCAACACCCTAGCAACAATCTGGAACACCATAACAACTGCCTAGCAACACCCTAGCAACCACATGGAACACCATAGCAACGACCTAGCAACACCCTAGCAACCACCTGGAACACCATAACAACCGCCTAGCAACACCCTAGCAACCACCTAGAACACCATAGCAACCACCTAGCAACACCCTAGCAACAATCTGGAACACCATAACAACTGCCTAGCAACACCCTAGAAACCACATGGAACACCATAGCAACGACCTAGCAACACCCTAGCAACCACCTAGAACTCCATAGCAACCACCTAGCAACACCCTAGCAACCACTTAGAATACCCTAGCAACCCCCTAGAAACACCCTAGCAACCACCTATAACTCCATAGCAACCACCTAGCAACATCCTAGCAACCACCTAGAATACCCTAGCAACACCCTAGCAACCGCCTATAACTCCATAGCAACCGCCTAGCAACACCCTAGCAACCACCTAGAACTCCATAGCAACCACCTAGCAACACCCTAGCAACCGCCTAGAACTCCATAGCAACCACCTAGCAACACCCTAGCAACACCCTAGCAACCACCTAGAACTCCATAGCAACCACCTAGCAACACCCTAGCAACGGCCTAGAACTCCATAGCAACCTCCTAGCAACACCATAGCAACCACCTAGAACTCCATAGCAACCACCTAGCAACATCCTAGCAACCACTTCGAATACCCTAGCAACCCCCTAGCAACACCCTAGCAACAACCTAGAACTCCATAGCAACCACCTAGCAACACCCTAGCAACCGCCTAGAACTCCATAGCAACCGCCTAGCAACACCCTAGCAACCACCTAGTACTCCATAGCAACCACCTAGCAACACCCTAGCAACAGCCTAGAACTCCATAGCAACCACCTAGCAACACCCTAGCAACACCCTAGCAACCACCTAGAACTCCATAGCAACCACCTAGCAACACACTAGCAACGGCCTAGAACTCCATAGCAATCACCTAGCAACACCATAGCAACCACCTAGAACTCCATAGCAACCACCTAGCAACATCCTAGCAACCACTTTGAATACCCTAGCAACCCCCTAGCAACACCCTAGCAACCACCTAGAACTCCATAGCAACCACCTAGCAACACCCTAGCAACCGCCTAGAACTCCATAGCAACCACCTAGCAACACCATAGCAACCAGCTATAACTCCATAGCAACCACCTAGCAACACCATAGCAACTGCCTAGAACTCCATAGCAACCACCTAGCAACACCCTAGCAACCACCTAGCAACACCATAGCAACCGCCTAGAACTCCATAGCAACCACCTAGCAACAACCTAGCAACCACTTGGAACACCATAACTGCCTAGCAACACCCTAGCAACCACTTGGAACACCATAGCTACCACCTAGCAACAGCCTAGCAACCACCTAGAACTCCATAGCAACCACCTAGCAACACCCTAGCAACGGCCTTGAACTCCTTAGCAACCACCTAGCAACACCATAGCAACTGCCTAAAACTCCATAGCAACCACCTAGCAACACCCTTGCAACCACCTAGCAACACCATAGCAACTGCCTAGAACTCCATAGCAACCACCTAGCAACACCCTAGCAACCACTTGGAACACCATAACAACTGCCTCGCAACACCTTAGCAACCACTTTTAACACCATAACAACTGCCTAGCAACACCCTAGCAACCGCCTATAACTTCATAGCAACCACCTAGAATACCCTAGCAACCCCCAAGCAACCACCTGGAACTCCATAGCAACCACCCAACAACACACTAGCAACCACCTGGAACACCATAGCAAATGCCTAGCAACACCCTAGCAACCAGCTATAACTCCAAAGCAACCACCTAGCAACACTACAGCAACCACCTAGAACTCCATAGCAACCACCTAGCAACACCCTAGCAACCACCTGGAACACCATAGCAGCCACCTAGCAACACCCTAGCAACCACCTGTAACACCATAACAACTGCCTAGCAACACTATAGCAACACAACATGCTAGCAACCACCTTGCAACACCCTAGCAACACCCTAGCAACCGCCTATAACGCCATAGCAACCACCTAGCAACATCCTAGCAGCCACCTAGAGTACCCTAGCAACACCCTAGCAACTGCCTATCACTCCATAGCAAATGCCTAGCATCACCCTAGCAACCGGCTATAACTCCATAGCAACCACCTAGCAACACCCTAGCAACCACCTGGAACACCATAACAACTGCCTAGCAACCCCCTAGCAACCGCCTAGAACTCCATAGCAACCACCTACCAACCACTTAGCATACCTTAGCAACCACCTAGCAATGCCCTAGCAACCACCTGGAGTTCAATAGCAACCCCCTGAAACTCCATAGCAACCACCGAGCACCACCCTAGCGACCTCCTAGAATTCCATGAAACCACTTAGAACTCCATAGAACCACCTAGCAACACCCTAGCAACTGCCTCAGACATCATAGCAACTACCTACCACTGTTCACTCCGTTCAGCACAAAGTCGACTTTGCGTTGGCGGCAACCACACTTCACAATTTGTGCAGGAATTGTCTAGTTAGTGTGGTTGCCTTAGGCAAGCACACTATTATTATTGCACATATTATTATTATTATTTCTTTCCACCCATTTTTTGGACCGCTACTCCTCCCAGAGTTTTCGCACCACATACATGTGAAATATGTCAAATCGACCGGCTTGATCGGGAATGGTGTGCTATTACTTTGTGGAAAGTTTCGGTAGACGGTTTTTGAGAAATTCCACTTTTTTTGGGAAATTTTTCCCATAGAGAATGAATGGCGGAATGTTCACCCTTGTGATGTCACAATGCTCTGTCTTCTCACCCTTGTGATGTCACAATGCCCTGTCTTCTGGCAGCAGTACTCTGGTCTCTCTCTAGATTTGAACATTCGGCCATTCATCTCTATGGGGAAAAATTGCCCACAAATTGTGCAATGCCTCATTGGACATGGTAGAGAGTCCATTGTCCATTGGTGGAGATCAGCCTCGCCCCCCTTCCTGATTGGCCGATGTTTGATATTTCATAACTTTTGAACCGTTTGTCATAGAGAACTATGGGTCGCGTCATTGGACTCAGTAAAGACCTAGCAACCGCCTAAAACTCCATAGCAACCCCCTAGCAACACCCTAGCAACCACCTAAAACACCCTAGCAACAGCCTAGAACTCCATAGCAACCACCTAACAACACACTAGCAACCACCTATAACTCCATAGCAACCGCCTAGCAACACCCTAGCAACCACCTAGAACTCCATAGCAACCACCTAACCACACCCTAGCAACCGCCTAGAACTCCATAGCAACCACCTAGCAACACCCAAGCAACACCCTAGCAACCACCTAGAACTCCATAGCAACCACCTAGCAACACCCTAGCAACGGCCTAGAACTCCATAGCAACCACCTAGCAACACCCTAGCAACCACCTAGAACTCCATAGCAACCACCTAGCAACACCATAGCAACCACTTAGAATACCCTAACAATCCCCTAGAAACACCCTAGCAACCACCTATAACTCCATAGCAACCACCTAGCAACATCCTAGCAAGCACCTAGAATACCCTAGCAACACCCTAGCAACCGCCTATAACTCCATAGCAACCGCCTAGCAACACCCTAGCAACCACCTAGAACTCCATAGCAACCACCTAGCAACACCCTAGCAACCGCCTAGAACTCCATAGCAACCACCTAGCAACACCCTAGCAACACCCTAGCAACCACCTAGAACTCCATAGCAACCACCTAGCAACACCATAGCAACCACCTAGAACTCCATAGCAACCACCTAGCAACATCCTAGCAACCACTTCGAATACCCTAGCAACCCCGTAGCAACAGCCTAGCAACCACCTAGAACTCCATAGCAACCACCTAGCAACACCCTAGCAACCACCTAGAACTCCATAGCAACCACCTAGCAACACCCTAGCAACGGCCTAGAACTCCATAGCAACCATCTAGCAACACCATAGCAACCACCTAGAACTCCATAGCAACCACCTAGCAACACCCTAGCAACCGCCTAGAATTCCATGAAAACACTTAGAACTCCATAGAATCACCTAGCAACACCCTAGCAACTGCCTCAGACATCATAGCAACTACCTACCACTGTTCACTACGTTCAGCACAAAGTCGACTTTGCGTTGGCGGCAACCACACTTCACAATTTCTGCAGGAATTGTCTAGTTATTATTATTATTATTCCACCCATTTTTTGGACCGCTACTCCTCCCAGAGTTTTCACACCACATACACATGCCATATGTCAAATCGAGCGGCTTGATCGGGAATGGTGTGCTATTACTTTGTGGAAAGATTGGTTGCACGGTTTTTGAAAAATTTGAATTTTTGTAGGCAATTTTTCCCCATAGAGAATGAATGGCGGAATGTTCACCCTTGTGATGTCACAATGCTCTGTCTTCTCACCCTTGTGATGTCACAATGCCCTGTCTACTAGCAGCAGTACTCTGGTCTCTCTCTAGATTTGAACATTCTGCCATTCATCTCTATGGGGAAAAATTGCCCACAAATTGTACAATGCCTCATTGGACATAGTAGAGAGTCCTTTGTCCATTGGTGTAGATCAGCCTTGCCCCCCTTCCTGATTGGCCGATGTTTGATATTTCATAACTTTTGAACCGCTTGTCATAGAGAACTATGGGTCGCGTCATTGGACTCAGTAAAGACCTAGCAACCGCCTAGAACTCAATAGCAAACCAATAGCAACACCCTAGCAACCACCTAGAACACCCTAGCAACGGCCTAGAACTCCATAGCAAACACCAAACAACACACTAGCAAACACCTGGAACACCATAGCAAATGCCTGGCAACACCCTAGCAACCGGCTATAACGCCATAGCAACCACCTAGCAACACCATAGTAACCACCTAGAACACCATAGCAACCACTTAGCAACACCCTAGCAACCACCTGGAATACCATAGCAACCACCTAGCAACACCCTAGGAACAATCTGGAACACCATAACAACTGCCGAGCAACACCCTAGCAACCACATGGAACACCATAGCAACGACCTAGCAACACCCTAGCAACCACCTGGAACACCATAACAACTGCCTAGCAACACCCGAGCAACCGCCTAAAACTCCATAGCAACCACCTAGCAACATCCTAGCAACCACTTTGAATACCCTAGCAACCGCCTAGCAACACCCTAGCAACCACCTGGAACACCATAGCAACCACCTAGCAACACCCTAGCAACAATCTGGAACACCATAACAACTGCCTAGCAACACCCTAGCAACCACATGGAACACCATAGCAACCACCTAGCAACACCCTAGCAACCATCTAGAACTCCATAGCAACCACCTAGCAACACCCTAGCAACTGCCTAGAACTCCATAGCAACCACCTAGCAACACCATAGCAACCGCCTAGAACTCCATAGCAACCACCTAGCAACACCCTAGCAACCACCTAGAACTCCATAGCAACCACCTAGCAACACCCTAGCAACCGTCTAGAACTCCATAGCAACCACCTAGCAACACCATAGCAACCGCCTTGAACTCCATAGCAACCACCTAGCAACACCCTAGCAACCACCTAGCAACACCATAGCAACCGCCTAGAACTCCATAGCAACCACCTAGCAACACCCTAGCAACTACCTGGAACACCATAGCAACCACCTAGCAAAACCCTAGCAACCACTTGGAACACCATAACAACTGCCTAGCAACACCCTAGCAACCACTTGGAACACCTTAGCAACCACCTAGCAACACCCTAGCAACCACCTAGAAGTCCATAGCAACCACCTAGCAACACCCTAGCAACCACCTAGCAACACCCTAGCAACCACCTAGAACTCCATAGCAACCACCTAGCAACACCCTAGCAACAGCCTAGAACTCCATAGCAACCACCTAGAAACACCCTAGCAACCACCTAGCAACACCATAGCAAATGCCTAGAACTCCATAGCAACCACCTAGCAACACCCTAGCAACCACCTGGAACAACATAGCAACCACCTAGAAACACCCTAGCAACCACTTGGAACACCATAACAACTGCCTAGCAACACCCTAGCAACCACTTGGAACACCATAACAACTGCCTAGCAACACCCTAGCAACCGCCAATATCTTCATAGCAACCACCTAGAATACCCTAGCAACCCCCAAGCAACCACCTGGAACTCCATAGCAACCACCCAACAACACACTAGCAACCATTTGGAACACCATAACAACTGCCTAGCAACACCCTAGCAACCACTTGGAACACCATAACAACTGCCTAGCAACACCCTAGCAACCGCCTATAACTTCATAGCAACCACCTAGAATACCCTAGCAACCCCCAAGCAACCACCTGGAACTCCATAGCAACCACCCAACAACACATTAGCAACCACCTGGAACACCATAGCAAATGCCTAGCAACACCCTAGCAACCAGATAGAACTCCAAAGCAACCACCTAGCAACACCATAGCAACCACCTAGAACTCCATAGCAACCTCCTAGCAACACCCTAGCAACCACCTGGAACACCATAGCAACCACCTAGCAACACCCTAGCAACCACCTGTAACACCATAACAACCTCCTAGCAACACTATAGCAACAACCTAGCAACATGCTAGCAACCACCTAGCAACACCCTAGCAACCGTCTAGAACTCCATAGCAACCACCTAGCAACACCATAGCAACCGCCTTGAACTCCATAGCAACCACCTAGCAACATCCTAGCAGCCACCTAGAATACCCTAGCAACACCCTAGCAACTGCCTATAACTGCATAGCAACCACCTAGCAACATCCTAGCAGCCACCTAGAATACCCTAGCAACACCCTAGCAACTGTCTATAACTCCATAGCAAATGCCTAGCAACACCCTAGCAACCGGCTATAACTCCATAGCAACCACCTAGCAACACCCTAGCAACCACCTGGAGCTCAATAGCAACCACCTGAAACTCCATAGCAACCACCTAGCACCACCCTAGCGACCGCCTAGAATTCCATGAAACCACTTAGAACTCCATAGAACCACCTAGCAACACCCTAGCAACTGCCTCAGACATCATAGCAACTACCTACCACTGTTCACTCCGTTCAGCACAAAGTCGACTTTGCGTTGGCAGCAACCACACTTCACAATTTCTGCAGGAATTGTCTAGTTAATATTATTATTCCACCCATTTTTTGGACCGCTACTCCTCCCAGAGTTTTCCCACCACATACACGTGCCATATGTCAAAATGACCGGCTTCTTTGGGAATCGTGTGCTATTACTTTGTGGAAAGTTTCGCTGCACGGTTTTTGAGAAATATTAATTTTTATGCCCAATTTTTCCCCATAGAGATGAATGGAGAAGGTGACGTCATTCATATGCGAACGGTGAAGTTACAGCATTGGTCGGCTTTGCACACGTGATGCGGTCAGCTCTACGGTCTCAGCAGGCAGGATAGGACATAGCTGATTGCGGAAGTGAAAGCGATTAAACGGTATTTCCAAATGAAAAATTACAAATGAAAACGCTGTCAGCTAATTATATCAACAAACATATGGCTTAGGCATACCAAGAAGTCCTCAATAATAATAGTATTTCACGAGATATTACGCTAATTCGTTGACTACGTTTCATCACATGCAGCGTCTTAGAATGCTAGTGCTAACAAACAGTGAATGGCTTTAATGCGATAATGAGAGCACTTTCGGTTGACCTAAAAAAACGATATTAAAAAACCAACAATATACGTGCTGTTATACCTGGTTAGAAAGCTTATGCTCTCAGCTACTGAATAAACGAATTTTCAAACAAGCCAGACTTTCCGTCTTTGCATGCTAGTGCTAACAAAGAGCGAATGCGTTCTATGACATGACATAGCTTTCGGTTGACCTAAAAAACGATATTCCAAAACCTAAAATAGACGTGCTGTTATACCTGGTTAGAAAGCTTATGCTCTCAGCTACTGAATAAACAAATTTTCAAACAAGCCAGACTTTACTAAAAAGTGCAACAGCGCCGTCAACAAAACGTGTGCAGCAGCTTCAGGTCCACTCTTACTCCGTACCGTTTTATATTCCAGCGAGTTGGAAACTTTGGTCTCTTTATAACTGCATTGAGGCTAACAGGTAATAGACTATCCTCTGTCTATGAGTTGGTATCTAAGGTAACAGATTAAACTCTGAATTGCAGCCCACTTAAATGTTTTTAGTTGAATGGTAAAAATGAGCTGAACTTAACGTAAAACCATCAATCAATCAAATTAATCTCCCTAGACCTGTCTTGCTTTTTAAAATGGTGAGGTCGCGCAGTGTAGATATAGACGGATATGGACGGAGTGTAGCACAGTGGGTAAGGAACTGGGCTTGTAACCGAAAGGTCGCAGGTTCGATTCCCGGGTAGGACACTGCCGTTGTACCCTTGAGCAAGGTACTTAACCGAAATTGCTTCAGTATATATCCAGCTGTATAAATGGATACAATGTAAAAATGCTATGTAAAAGTTGTGTAAGTCGCTCTGGATAAGAGCGTCTGCTAAATGCCTGTAATGTAATGTAATGTAATGTAATATAGGGTTTTTCCAAGACCCTCTGAACTGGCCAGCTAGCTTTGTGTTTCGCCGTCACTCGTCACAGCATACCGTGAGTAAAACACTGATCTCAAGTATTGATGAAGGGTTAATTTAGGTCTGAATACGTGTGTTGCAAATGAACTCGTTGCCGTGATGTTATATCATGTATACCATACTATGTCTCTGCTCATGCTACAGAAACTGTTCACTCCGTTCAGCACAAAGTCGACTTTGCGTTGGCGGTAACCACACTTCACAATTTCTGCAGGAATTGTCAAGTTAGTGTGGTTGCCTTAGGGCAACTACACTATTATTATTGCACATATTATTATTATTTATTATTTATTCCGCCCATTTTTTGGACCGCTACTCCTCCCAGAGTTTTCGCACCACATACACGTGTCAAATCGAGCGGCTTGATCGGGAATGGTGTGCTATTACTTTGTGGAAAGATTGGTTGCACGGTTTTTGAAAAATTTGAATTTTTGTGGGCAATTTTTCCCATAGAGAATGAATGGCGGAATGTTCACCTTTGTGATGTCACAATGCTCTGTCTTCTCACCCTTGTGATGTCACAATGCCCTGTCTTCTGGCAGCAGTACTCTGGTCTCTCTCTAGATTTGAACATTCGGCCATTCATCTCTATGGGGAAAAATTGCCCACAAATTGTGCAATGCCTCATTGGACATGGTAGAGAGTCCTTTGTCCATTGGTGGAGATCAGCCTCGCCCCCCTTCCTGATTGGCCGATGTTTGATATTTCATAACTTTTGAACCGTTTGTCATAGAGAACTATGGGTCGCGTCATTGGACTCAGTAAAGACCTAGCAACCGCCTAGCAACACCCTAGCAACCACCTAGAACACCCTAGCAACGGCCTAGAACTCCATAGCAACCACCTAACAACACACTTGCAACCACCTGGAACACCATAGCAAATGCCTGGCAACACCCTAGCAATCGGCTATAACGCCATAGCAAACACCTAGCAACACCATAGCAACCATCTAGAACACCATAGCAACCACCTAGCAACATCCTAGCAACCACCTGGAAAACCATAGCAACCCCCTAGCAAGACCCTAGCAACAATCTGGAACACTATAACAACCACCTAGCAACACCCTAGCAACCACCTGGAAAACCATAGCAACCACCTAGCAACACCCTTGCAACAACCTGGAACACCATAACAACTGCCTAGCAACAGCCTAGCAACCGCCTAGAATTCCATAGCAACCACCTGGAACACCATAGCAAAAGCCTAGCAACACCCTAGCAACCGGCTATAACTCCATAGCAACCAACTAGCAACACCATAGCAACCACTTAGAATACCCTAGCAACCCCCTAGCAACACCCTAGCAACCACCTATAACTCCATAGCAACCACCTAGCAACATCCTAGCAACCACCTAGAATACCCTAGCAACACCCTAGCAACCGCCTATAACTCCATAGCAACCGCCTAGCAACACCCTAGTAACCACCTAGAACTCCATAGCAACCACTTAGCAACACCCAAGCAACCGCCTAGAACTCCATAGCAACCACCTAGCAACACCCTAGCAACACCCTAGCAACCACCTAGAAGTCCATAGCAACCACCTAGCAACACCCTAGCAACGGCCTAGAACTCCATAGTTACCACCTAGCAACACCATAGCACCCGCCTAGAACTCCATAGCAACCACCTAGCAACACCCTAGCAACCACCTAGAAATCCATTGCAACCACCTAGCAACACCATAGCAACCGCCTAGAACTCCATAGCAACCACCTAGCAACACCCTAGCAACCACCTAGAACTCCATAGCAACCACCTAGCAACAACCTAGCAACCACCTAGAACTCCATAGCAACCACCTAGCAACACCATAGAAACCACCTAGAACACCATAGCAACCACCTAGCAACACGCTAGCAACCACCTGGAAGACCATAGCAACCACCTAGCAACACCCTAGCAACAATCTGGAACACCATAACAACTGCCTAGCAACACCCTAGCAACCGCCTAAAACTCCATAGCAACCACCTAGCAACATCCTAGCAACCACCTAAAATACCCTAGCAACCCCCTAGCAACACCCTAGCAACCACCTAGAACTCCATAGCTACAACCTAACAACACACTAGAAACCACCTGGAACACCATAGCAAATGCCTGGCTACACCTTAGCAACCACCTAGAACTCCATAGCAACCACCTAGCAACACCATAGCAACCACCTAGCAACCACCTGGAACACCATAACAACAGCCTAGCAACACCCTAGCAACCGCCTATAACTCCATAGCAACCACCAACAACATCTTAGCAACCACTTAGAATACCCTAGCAACCCCCTAGCAACACCCTAGCAATGGCCTATAACTCCATAGCAACCACCTAGCAACACCATAGCAACCGCCAAGAACTCCTTAGCAACCACCTAGCAACCACATAGAACTCCATAGCAACCACCTAGCAACTCCATAGCAACCACCTAGCAACACCCTAGCAACCACCTAGAACTCCATAGCAACCACCTATCAACACCATAGCAACCGCCTAGAACTCTATAGCAACCACCTAGCAACACCCTAGCAACACCCTGGCAACCACCTAGAACTCCATAGCAACCACCTAGCAACGGCCTAGCAACCACCTGGAACACCATAACAACAGCCTAGCAACACCCTAGCAACCGCCTATAACTCCATAGCAACCACCAACAACATCTTAGCAACCACTTAGAATACCCTAGCAACCCCCTAGCAACACCCTAGCAATTGCCTAGAACTCCATAGCAACCACCTAGCAACACCATAGCAACCGCCAAGAACTCCTTAGCAACCACCTAGCAACCACATAGAACTCCATAGCAACCACCTAGCAACTCCATAGCAACCATCTAGCAACACCCTAGCAACCACCTAGAACTCCATAGCAACCACCTAGCAACACCATAGCAACCGCCTAGAACTCTATAGCAACCACCTAGCAACACCCTAGCAACACCCTGGCAACCACCTAGAACTCCATAGCAACCACCTAGCAACACCCTAGAAACCACTTCGAATACCCTAGCAACCCCTTAGCAACACCCTAGCAACCACCTAGAACTCCATAGCAACCACCTAGCAACACCCTAGCAACCGCCTAGAACTCCATAGCAATCACCTAGCAACACCCTAGCAACCACCTAGAACTCCATAGCAACCACCTAGCAACACCCTAGGCAACGGCCTAGAATTCCATAGCAACCACCTAGCAACACCAAAGCAACCACCTAGAACTCCATAGCAACCACCTAGCAACACCCTAGCAACCACCTAGAACTCCATAGCAACCACCTAGCAACTCCATAGCAACCACCTAGCAACACCCTAGCAACCACCTAGAACTCCATAGCAACCACCTAGCAATACCATAGCAACCGCCTAGAACTCCATAGCAACCACCTAGCAACACCCTAGCAACACCCTGGCAACCACCTAGAACTCCATAGCAACCACCTAGCAACACCCTAACAACGGCCTAGAACTCCATAGCTACCACCTAGCAACACCTTAGCAACCGCCTAGAACTCCATAGCAACCACCTAGCAACATCCTAGAAACCACTTAGAATACCCTAGCAACCCCCTAGCAACACCCTAGCAACCACCTAGAACTCCATAGCAACCACCTAGCAACACCATAGCCACCACCTAGCAACCCCCTAGCAATGGCCTAGAACTTCATAGCAACCACCTAGCAACACCATAGCAACCACCTAGAACTCCATAGAAACCACCTAGCAACACCCTAGCTACCGCCTAGAACTCCATAACAACCACCTAGCAACCCCCTAGCAACGGCCTAGAACTCCATAGCAACCACCTAGCAACACCATAGCAACCACCTAGCAACCCCCTAGCAACGGCCTAGAACTCCATAGCAACCACCTAGCAACACCCTAGCAACCACCTAGAACTCCATAGAAACCACCTAGCAACACCTAGCAACCACCTAGAACTCCATAGCAACCACCTAGCAACACCATAGCGCCTAGAACTCCATAGCAACCACCTAGCAACACCCTAGCAACGGCCTAGAACTCCATAGCAACCACCTAGCAACACCCTAGCAACGGCCTAGAACTCCATAGCAACCACCTAGCAACACCATAGCAACCACCTAGAACTCCATAGCAATCACCTAGCAACACCCTAGCAACCACCTAGAACTCCATAGCAACCACCTTGCAACTCCATAGCAACCACCTAGCAACACCCTAGCAACGGCCTAGAACTCCATAGCAACCACCTAGCAACACCATAGCAACCGCCTAGAACTCCATAGCAACCACCTAGCAACATCCTAGAAACCACTTAGAATACCCTAGCAACCACCTAGCAACACCCTAGCAACCACATTGAACTCCATAGCAACCACCTAGCAACACCCTAGCAACCCGCAATAACTCCATAGCAACCACCTAGCAACACCCTAGCAACCACCTGGAACAACATAACAATTGCCTAGCAACACCCTAGCAACCGCCTAGAACTTCATAGCAACCACCTACCAACCACTTAGCATACCCTAGCAACCCCCTAGCAACACCCTAGCAACCGCCTATAACTCCATAGCAACCACCTAGCAACATCCTAGCAGCCACCTAGAATACCCTAGCAACATCCTGGAACACCCTAACAACTGACTAGCAACAGACTAGCAACCACCTAGAACTCCATAGAAACCACCTACCAACCACTTAGCATACCATAGCAACCACCTAGCAATGCCCTAGCAACCACCTGGAGCTCAATAGCAACCACCTGAAACTCCATAGCAACCACCTAGCACCACCCTAGCGACCGCCTAGAATTCCATGAAACCACTTAGAACTCCATAGAACCACCTAGCAACACCCTAGCAACTGCCTCAGACATCATAGCAACTACCTACAACTGTTCACTCCGTTCAGCACAAAGTCGACTTTGCGTTGGTGGCAACCACACTTCACAATTTCTGCAGGAATTGTCTAGTTATTAGTGTGGTTGCCTTAGGGCAACTACACTATTATTATTGCACATATTATTATTATTATTCTATCTTTCCACCCATTTTTTGGACCGCTACTCCTCCCAGAGTTTTCGCACCACATACACATGCAATATGTCAAATCGAGCAGCCTGATCGGGAATAGAGCGCTATTACTTTGTGGAAAGATTGGTTGCACAGTTTTTGAAAAATTTGAATTTTTGTGGGCAATTTTTTCCATAGAGAATGAATGGCGAAATGTTCACCTTGGTGATGTCACAATGCTCTGTCTTCTCACCCTTGTGATGTCACAATGCCCTGTCTTCTGGCAGCAGTACTCTGGTCTCTCTCTAGATTTGAACATTCGGCCATTCATCTCTATGGGGAAAAATTGCCCACAAATTGTGCAATGCCTCATTGGACATGGTAGAGAGTCCTTTGTCCATTGGTGGAGATCAGCCTCGCCCCCCTTCCTGATTGGCCGATGTTTGATATTTCATAACTTTTGAACCGTTTGTCATAGAGAACTATGGGTGGCGTCATTGGACTCAGTAAAGACCTAGCAACCACCTAGAACGCCATAGCAACCACCTAGCAACACCCTAGCAACGGCCTAGAACTCCATAGCAACCACCTCGCAACACCATAGCAACCACCTAGAACTCCATAGCAACCACCTAGCAACATCCTAGCAACCACTTCGAATACCCTAGCAACCCCCTAGCAACACCCTCGCAACCACCTAGAACTCCATAGCAACCACTTAGCAACACCCTAGCAACCGCCTAGAACTCCATAGCAACCGCCTAGCAACACCCTAGCAACCACCTAGAACTCCATAGCAACCACCTAGCAACACCCTAGCAACCGCCTGGAACTCCATAGCAACCACCTAGCAACACCCTAGCAACACCCTAGCCACCACCTAGAACTCCATAGCAACCACCTAGCAACACACTAGCAACGGCCTAGAACTCCATAGCAACCACCTAGCAACACCATAGCAACCACCTAGAACTCCAAAGCAACCACCTAGCAAAATCCTAGCAACCACTTCGAATACCCTAGCAACCCCCTAGGAACACCCTAGCAACCACCTAGAACTCCATAGCAACCACCTAGCAACACCCTAGCAACCGCCTAGAACTCCATAGCAACCACCTAGCAACACCATAGCAGCCGCCTAGAACTCCATAGCAACCACCTAGCAACACCCTAGCAACCACCTAGAACTCCATAGCAACCACCTAGCAACACCCTAGCAACGGACTAGAACTCCATAGCAACCACCTAGCAACACCATAGCAACCACCTAGAACTCCATAGCAACCACCTAGCAACATCCTAGCAACCACTTCGAATACCCTAGCAACCCCCTAGCAACACCCTAGCAACCACCTAGAACTCCATAGCAACCACCTAGCAACACCCTAGCAACCGCCTAGAACACCATAGCAACCACCTAGCAACACCATAGCAACCGCCTAGAACTCCATAGGAACCACCTAGCAACACCCTAGCAACCACCTAGAACTCCATAGCAACCACCTAGCAACACCCTAGCAACAGCCTAGAACTCCATAGCAACCACCTAGCAACACCATAGCAACCGCCTAGAATTCCTTAGCAACCACCTAGCAACACCATAGCAACTGCCTAGAACTCAATAGCAACCACCTAGCAACACCCAAGCAACTACCTGGAACACCATAGCAACCACCTAGCAACACCCTAGCAACCACTTGGAACACCATAACAACTGCCTAGCAACACCCTAGCAACCGCCTATAACTCCATACCAACCACCTAGCAACATCCTAGCAACCACTTAGAATACCCTAGCAACCCCCTAGCAACCACCTGGAACTCCATAGCAACCACCTAACAACACACTAGCAACCACCTGGAACACCATAGCAAATGCCTAGCAACACCCTAGCAACCAGCTATAACTCCATAGCAAATGCCTAGCAACACCCTAGCAACTGCCTATAACTCCATAGCAACCACCTAGCAACATCCTAGCCGCCACCTAGAATACCCTTGCAACACCCTAGCAACTGCCTATAACTCCATAGCAAATGCCTTGCAACACCCTAGCAACCGGCTATAACTCCATAGAAACCACCTAGCAACACCCTAGCAACCACCTGGAACACCATAACAACTGCCTAGCTACACCCTAGCAACCGCCTAGAACTCCATAGCAACCACCTAGCAACATCCTAGCAACCACTTAGCATACCCTAGCAACCACCTAGCAATGCCCTAGCAACCACCTGGAACTCCATAGCAACCACCTGAAACTCCATAGCAACCACCTAGCACCACCCTAGCAACCACCTAGAATTCCATGAAACCACCTAGAACTCCATAGAACCATCTAGCAACACCCTAGCAACTGCCTCAAACATCATAGCAACTACCTACCACTGTTCACTCTGTTCAGCAGAAAGTCGACTTTGCATCGGCGGCAACCACACTTCACAATTTCTGCTGGAATTGTCTAGTTATTATTTTTATTCCACCCATTTTTTGGACCGCTACTCCTCCCAGAGTTTTCGCACTACATACACGTGCAATATGTCAAATCGAGCGGCTTGATCGGGAATGGTGTGCTATTACTTTGTGGAAAGTTTGGGTGGATGGTGTTTGAGAAATTTGACTTTTTTTGGGAAATTTTTCCCATAGAGAATGAATGGCGGAATGTTCACCCTTGTGATGTCACAATACTGTCTTCTCACCTTTGTGATGTCACAATGCTCTGTCTTCTAGCAGCAGTACTCTGGTCTCTCTCTAGATTTGAACGTTCTGCCATTCATCTCTATGGAAAAAAATTGCCCACAAATTGTGCAATGCCTCATTGGACATGGTAGAGAGTCTTTTGTCCATTGGTGGAGATCAGCCTTGCCCCCCTTCCTGATTGGCCGATGTTTGATATTTCATAACTTTTGAACCGTTTGTCATAGAGAACTATGGGTCGCGTCATTGGACTCAGTAAAGACCTAGCAACTGCCTAGAACTCCATAGCAACCCCCTAGCAACATCCTAGAAACTTTCTGTTACTCCATAGCAACAACCTAGCAACACCCTAGCAACCACCTAGAACACCCTTGCAACTGCCTAGAACTCCATAGCTAACACCTAGCAACACACTAGCAACCACCTAGAACTCCATAGCAACCACCTAGCAACACCCTGGCAACCACCTGGAACACCATAGCAACCACCAAGCAACAACCTAGCAACCACCTGTAACACCATAGCACATGCCTAGCAACACCATAGCAACCACCTAGAACTTCATAGCAACCACCTAGCAACACCCTAGCAACTACCTGGAACACCATAACAACTGCCTAGCAACACCCTAGCAACCGCCTATAACTCCATAGCAACCACCTAGCAACACCCTAGCAACCGCCTAGAACTCCATAGCAACCATCTAGCAACACCCTAGCAGCAGCCTAGAACTCCATAGCAACCATCTAGCAACACCCTAAAAACCGCCTAGAACTCCATAGCAACCACCTAGCAACCACCTGGAACACCATAGCAAATGCCTAGCAACACCCTTGCAACCGGCTATAACTCCATAGCAACCACCTAGCAACACAATAGCAACCACCTAGAACTCCATAGCAACCACCTAGCAACACCCTAGCAACCACCTGGAACACCATAGCAACCAATTAGCAACACCCTAGCAACCACCTAGAATACGCTAGCAACCACCTATAAACACCCTAGCAACCACCTGAAACACCATAACAACTGCCTAGCAACACCCTAGCAACCGCCAATAACTCCATAGCATCCACCTAGCAACACCCTAGCAACCACCTAGAATACCCTAACAACCACCTAGCAATGCCCTAGCAACCACCTGGAACTCCATAGCAGCCACCTAGCACCACCCTAGCAACCACCTGGAACACCATAGCAACCACCTAGCAACACCCTAGCAACTTCCTAGAATACCCTAGAAACCTCCTAGAGTCACCTTAGCAACCACCTAGAACTCCATAGCCAACCACCTGGAAGACCATAGCAATTGCCTTATACCCCGTAGCCACCACCTAGCAACACCCTGGCAACCAACCACACCTCCATAGCAACCAACTAGTAACACCCTTACAACCACCTAGAACTCCATAGCAACCACCTAGCAACACCCTAGCAACCGCCTCAAACTCCATTTCAACCATCTAGAACATGCTAGCAACTGCCTAGAATTCCATAGCAACCACCTACCAACGCCCTAGCAACCGCCTAGAACTCCATAGCAACTACCTAGCAACACCCTAGCAACCACCTAAAACTCCATAGCAACTACCTATCAACCACCTAGAACACCCTAGAAACCGCTTAGTACTCCAAAGCAACAATCCAATAACACCCTAGCAACCACTTTGAACACCCTAGCAACTGCCTAGAATAATATCCCTAATACTTAGCACGGTTCACTCTGTTTAACACAAAGTCGACTTTGCGTTGGCGGCAACCACACTTCACAATTTCTGCAGGAATTGTCTAGTGTTTATTCCACAAGTCTGTGTTACACGCACCGGAAAGTGATGCTGTGCAAACAGATAATGTCCACTGAAAAACAGGGTAAATGATCAGACCAAGAAAATGCATGGCTTCTCTCACAGATTCCTCCCGGATTATGAGGGAAAATGCAGACAAGCATCCGTAAAGACGTGCAGGGCTGAGCCAACATTACACTGCCACGTACTGTTACGAGTAGGTATCGAGTCCTTCTCAATAGTCAACCATGGTGGACTGTCATATCCCTCATTAATAAATGTTCAGGTTGTACAGTTTAGCCGCCCCAAAAGGAATAAAAGGTCAATATAACATAAATAAATACATAAATGTGATTGTACATTTTGGGTGCATCACATCTGTCATTCCTTGACTTTTTCTAAAAACTCGCGCTTCAACTATCTATGTAAATATTACAACACTTGGAAGACACTTTTTTTTAGGTGTTAAGAGAAAAGTCTTTTTTTTTGGAGGGGGGTCATAGGGAATGTTTGCAATTGTGTCTGCTTATGATATGGTAAAATGTTTGTTTCTATCTGCATATGACATGGTAAATGCAGCCTGAGCAAATAGGGCTATATTTCCTGTTAATTCCCATAAATTCCCGTTGATTCCCATGGAAAGTTTCCATCCTTGAATATTCCTGGAATTTTGCAACCCTAAACCTGACCCTCTGCTCCACATCACCCAAGGAATTCAGAGGATATCTCTGTCCCAATCAGGGACCCAACGATCCCCCTCCCCCCCAGACAAGAATGTGAGGATAAGCGCGAAGGACAGTGCACACAGGCAGACAGCCTGTATCTCTCCCCCCTCACCTGCCCCACTGCTCCACATCACCCAAGGCATTCAGATGATGCCTCTGTCTCAATCAGGGACCCAATGACCCCCCTCCCCCCGCCACCACACTCACCAATCAAGGAGTTAGTTAAAGCTGTCACGCTGAAGCTCAGTCAAATTGATGAACTGTTAAACAGCAATAACCACAGACATCATCACTCAGGTGTCTACCAGAAATGAGACAGGCCCCATGCTGCTTCCTTAAACATACCGGTGATCTTAAACAGGCGGTGGCATGGTCAAACACATCATAGCAATCACAGACCATCTGGTACCTGTCTCAGTAATCTTAGATTTGTCAATGTTCAGCTACAACCAGTCTCCTTTCCTGTCACAGAATCCCTACAGCTGAAATTAGCTGTCTTTAATGTCAGATCATTGGCTAACAAATCCTTTTTGGTTAATGATCTGATAATTGAAAAGAATTTGCGTTGTATGTTTTTAGTTGAGACCTGGCTTAACAGCACTACTGGTGTAGCAACGCTGATAGAGGCTTGTCCTCCAAATTATAATTTTTATCAGTCAGTCAGACAAAACAGGAAAGGAGGAGGGATTGCAGTCATTTTCTCTAGACAGTTTGTGTGTAATGACATTGACCTTGGTGAATTTACATCATTTGAATATCTCGCTCTTGAGCTCAAAGCAGTATTATCAGTGCTCATCATTACATTATGTTGGCCACCAAGATATTCATCACTATTTCTACAGGATTTCTCAGAGCTGATCTCACTTGGTATCACTAGATATGATAGATTAATCCTGAATGGAGACCTGAATATTCATATTAATAAAAAGAATGACTCCAAAGCTATGGAGCTTGTGAATTTACTAGACAGCTTTGAACTCACCCAACATGTAAATGAAGCCACTCATCAGCACGGTAACATTCTAGACTTAGGAACAACAACAGGGTTAAACATTGATAATGTTTCAGTAGTTGAATTACCTATTTCTGACCATCACTGTGTGTTTTTCGATGCCAACCTAAGCTTAACAAAGACTAAAAGGGAATTTTTGGTTCAAAAGAGATTCCTAGATGGCAAGGCTGAAGCAAAGTTGTCTAATATTATGAGATCATTTGAGCCATATAGTTATGACTGCTCTTTAAATTTCATGGTTGAAAATTTCAACAATACCTTGTCATCTGCTTTAAATACTGCTGCTCCACTATAGGTTAAAGAGGTTGACTGACAGAATCTCCCCATGGTTAAACAATAACAGCGTTAATGAGATTAAGAGAATCTGTCGGGCAGCTGAAAGAAAATGGAGGAAAACTAGGCTCACATTTCACTGCAATACGTCTGGCAAGAAAGGATTACTTTTCCAAGATTATTAAAGAGAATGCTGGAAACTCTAGAATATTATTCTCCACTATTGACCAGCTACTCAACGTTGCCCCCACCCCCCATAGTTTTCTGCATAAAATGTGAAGAACTCGCATTGTTCTTCAATAACAAAATAACTTCAATTAGAGCCAGTATTGCTGCTGATATAAACACAGATGATCTCAGAAAATCCTGTAAAAATTATGTAACTATGGGAAAATTCACCTGTATTACATTAACTGAGCTCTGCAAGACTGTCACTGAGTGTAACTCCTCCACCTCCTGTATTGACCCTGTACCTACAGCATTTTTTAAGCGGGTGTTCGATAGTGTTTGAAGTCATGTCCTGAAGATTATAAATACATCTCTTCAATCTTCCCAGATGCCTTCAGCACAGCTGTTGTAAAACCCTTATTAAAGAAACCCAACCTAGATGGTAATGAACTGACCAGCTATAGGCCAATATCTAACCTTCCATTCATTATTAAGATACTTGAAAAGAGAGTTTCAGTGCAAACTCTCTTAAAGAAAAAAATATCCTGGAGGAATTTCAGTCAGGCTTTAGAACATACCACAGCACTGAAACTGCTCTTACTAAAATAATCAGTGACCTCAGACTAAACTCTGATGAAAATAAGGTCTCAATTCTTGTCCTCTTAGACCTAAGCACAGTGTTTGATATGATTGACCATGAGATCCTTATCAATCGTTTGAAAAAGTTGGTATGTTTTTCTGACTGTGTGTTAAACTGGTTCAAAACATACATCAAAGTTTTACATTAGTCTTGGAGATCATGTGTCTGAGAAACATGACATCTGCTTTGGGGTTGCACAAGGGAGCTGCCTTGGTCCATTATTATTCTCACTATACTGTATATATGTGTATACTATACTATGCTGCCATTTGGTGACATCATTAGAGAGCAAAATGTATGTTTCCATAGTTATGCAGATGACACACAACTGTACATCTCTGCTGAACCAAATGATGCTGCAGCTATAAACTCCATTACTACCTGTCTTTAGGCAATGAATTACTGGATGAGCAATAATTTCTTAAAGTTAAACGAGGACAAAACTGAAATCTTACTAAAACAAAAGGAGAAATGCTGTTTAATAATCTGGGGAAATTAACTCCCTGGATTAAATCTGAGTCTTGGTGTCATCTTAGATTCAGATCTGAGCTTCAAGTCCCACATTAACAAGGTGATGAAAACATCATTTTTCCACCTTAGAAACATAGCTAAAGTACAGCCATTCATAAATCAAAAAGATGCATGAAAAACTGATTCATGCCTTTATTTCAAGCCGACTCAATTACTGTAATGCACTTTTTACTGGCCTCCCGAAAAAAAACACTGAGAGACTTCCGCTCATTCAAAACTCTGCAGCCCGGCTATTAACCAGAACCAAGAGGAGAGAGCTCATTAGTCCAGTTTCAGCTGCTCTGCACTGGCTTCCTGTAACATTTTGAATTGATTTTAAGGTCCTCCTCCTTATATACAAAGCCCTTAATGGGCTAGGACCAAGTTACATTGCTAACTCCCTTGTTAACTATTTGCCTTCAAGAACACTGCGATCATCTGCTGCTGGTTTATTGGAGGTTCCCAGCAACAGCCGAAAGAAAATCGGGGATGCAGCCTTTGTCAATTACGCCCCAAAGCTATGGAACACACCTATAGAGATCAGGAAAGCCAGCTCGCTAAATATTTTTAAAAGAAAGCTAAAAACTTATCTCTTCACTTTAGCCTTTGACTAGCTATGACTTTCTTGATACTTTTTTTTTGCACTTTGCTTCGCACTGCTGCACTTCTTTTAAAAATGTTGTATTTTACTTGATTTTATGCATTCTATGTATTTGTTATTTATTTTTAATTTTATTATTATTATTATTATTATTATTATTATTATTATTATTCTGGGTGGGTTTTTATTTTATGTATTCTATCTTCCCTGTTTTTATGTTCATTCTATGTCATATTAATTATGGCATTCTATCCCTGTTTTTATAATTATGCCATTTTATCCCTGTTTTTATGTTCATTCTATGTCTAATTTCATGTGAAGCACTCGGTGCTTGTACTTTCTTTGAGCTGCATTTCTTGTATGAAAGGTGCTATACAAATAAAGTTATTATTATTATTATTATTATTATTATTATTATTATTATTATTATTATCCTCACTAACAGTGACTCAGCTCTGAAAATCACATAATCAGCAGTTCTTGTGTTTGCAGTTCAGTGATTGCACTTATTGAAGAAAGGCATTTAGCCCCTGTCTTAATTTGTGAGTAACAGGCCATGCCTACAAGGGTGACAGTAAGTCTTCTTTAGGGTAATGGGTTCATATAATTAACTCTAGAATTATTTTTCGCTGTTGGTTTTGTGTGTGAATTTTTTGTGACTCAGCCATGCCCATTAACCTGCTCCAGTACTATGATTTGACAGTTGATTACATTTAATCATGCCACAATTCAAACAATGACTATTGAAAAAAGTACAATACCGTGCTTCGCATTCCCTTGCTCACATTTATGGCACCCATTTATGGCAAAGGCCAAACAATCAATAATATGTATGTAGATTGTATTGTATTTCAATGAAATAATGATAATGGTTTCTTACTATGAAAAACAATATAACCACATGTTGCATTTCAGTGTATATAGTTTTGCAGAGCACACAATGTGATACAAGGCATTAGTGTTTTGCTTTCCTTTTTGGCACAATAAATATGCATCATGGAAAATCAATCACTGTAAATGTGTCAAAATTAATTAAAAACTGACTTTGATAACTGAGCAGTGTAATCACTTTGTTTTTGAACGTGTGTGTGTGTGTGTGTGTGTGTGTGTATTTGCGCAGTTATAATAAAAGGCAATTTCCTACAGTGCAATATGATATGCCGGGGTGAAATGTGTTTCAACCAAAATATTTGTACTCTTTAAGTAAGTAGGGCGGACCCTTGCTCATACTGGTCGGCCCTCCTCAACCCCTGGCTGTGGCCTCTCCAAAGCAGCCAGGGGGCCGCCCAGAGGTGGGCCCGGAGCGTGGCATAACACCGGGTCTGACTGGAGGCCAGAAGGAGATTGAGGAGGCTGCAGGTCAGGTGCTGGTAGTGGGTGCTGAGGTGCCGGCGGCTGTAGAGCCTGAGGAGTATGGGGGGCCCCTTGTGGCTCTATATGTGGAGGAGAGACTGGTGGTGGTGGGGCCACCGCTTTCTCACATGGGTTTTGCACTTTCCTCAGTCTATTGGCATGCCAGCAAGATCCGTCATTAAGCATGAACGTGGCTGGTCCCAGCTGGCAGCCAACCTGGAGGGGCTGAGTCCATTATGATGCCATCTTGTTGCACCAATGAGGCCTACGGGCTCGGAGCCATGGGACTGGTTGCAGATGGGTTGGCACTGGAGGTCCGGTTTTCCCGCTGATAAGGTATGGTGCACAGTCTCTGACAAGTGCTTTGATGTCGCAGTCAATGCCTGGCCACCAGACGAGGTCTCTGCACCGCTGTTTGAGCTTAACGATGCCCAGGTGCCCCTCATGTGCCATTGATAGCACGCGTGCACGCAGGCCCCCGGGCACCACAGTGCAAAGGCCCTTGGAGACACAGACATCGCCCCAGCATGAGAGTTCGTCATGCACCCTAGCAAATGGAGTGAGCTCGTCACGGACCTTTGCTGGCCATCCAGAGCGTATGTACGTGCGTAGCATGGTCAGTATGGGGTTGCACTCTGATTCCTGCTGTAGCTCCTCTAATGACACGGCTGGCTGTAGAGGTGTGTGGAGCTTCTGGATGAGTTTGGGTTCTGTGTTGTCGCCTGGAGAGGCGGTCGGTGTGGGGGCGTCGATAGAACATAAGAGTAGGTCGGCGACCACATTGTCCCTCCCAGGGGTAAATTTGGGCTCATAATCATATTGCCTCAGGTGTTCAGCCCATCTGTGCAGATGCAGGGGTTTATGGCCAGAGCCCGATGCCGTCAGCAATGCGGTCAGGGCCTCATGGTCCGTTTGGAGGACAAAACACAGTCCATAGAGGTAGAGGTGCCACCTCTCAGAGGCCCAAACACAGGCAAGTGCCTCACGTTCACCTACAGAGTAGCGCTGTTCTGTTGGCCTTAAGGCCCTGGAGGCAAATGCTACAGGCCTCTCCACCCCGTCCTGTACATGTGACAGGACTGCTCCAATCGCACATGCTGAGACATCACAGGTGACGACAGTCGGGCAGTCTGGGTTAGGGGTGTGCAGAGACGTCATTATCTGTATCTGTACCTGTTCAACCAACAAAATGATCTGTATCTGTATTCGGATAGAAGACCGGACGTGGGCGTGGTTTATACCGGAAGTCGCTTTAAATCAGGCAAATGTTGTATTTTCTAACCTAATATTCATTGGCAATGCAATGGCATATAATTAATTATGAAATATATTTACAAATCCTCATACTGTACTTTTCATCTCTCTCTCTCTTTTCTTATTTTTAACTAAACTAAGTTTTATGAACTGTCTGAACCCCAGCACCCCCCCCCCCTTTAACTGGGGCTCATTGAACAATCAGAAACAGAAAAAAATGTTTTATAAATTGAAAAATTCTGTTTTGCATTGGAAATAGAAACTATTTACAGTAAAGATATATAGAAACATATCCTTCAGTTGAAGGGAATAATCTTAAATTTCAATGATGCTGCGTTCACGTTTCTTGATGTGTTAACGTTACTGCAGTTCGCTAGGGAAACATGAATTACTACTTTACAACAGTAATTACATAACAGTAATAGCCTACATGAACTTTTCTTGCTTGTTTTATTTATTTATTTATTTATTTCCCCTATTGAACTAAGTTTGGATAGACTGCAAACCATCTGATGTGCTCATATTTTCCCTTGGTAGCAACTGTTACCATGAATGGATTTCGTGTTCATTATAGCCAAGACCTATGACTGATATATACAGCATGTAACATCTTAAACAGATGAATATTGACTGAAATACAAGGTAAAACGTCGGTTTTTTCAATGTTTCAACTGGGTTTTTTAATGGAGGAAATTAACACATACAGCTAAAAACTGCAGGCTAAGCTTGATTTTGATGTATAGGTTGCGGGGGTTTGAAAGAAATCCAGCTGCCACACCAGGCTTGTGTCTTGCTAGCTCCCGCACCTCCTCCTCAATGCGAGAGTTTCCTTGAGTGATAGCCGGGAACGGTCAGCTCTCAGCCCACTGCCTGCTGTGCTTTGACTCGGTGGGGGCGACTACAGAATATAACGATTACTTTTCAATAATCTCTCTCCTTCTCTCTCTCTTTCTTTGCCCATGTAACGTTAGATAGAGGCTATGAGAACTCGACATGGAGCTGATTTATTTATTTTTTTCCCAAATCCGAATAATAACGAGCAACTTCGGGTAGAAGAAATATCTGTTCCCATCGCATTATTCGTGCTTTCCTGAATACAGTATTCGGATTCGGATACATCCCTAGTCTGGGTTGATGTGGTCCAAAACAGGGTGTGTTGTGAGCTGGGCTTTCAGTGTGTGCACAGCCTCTGAACACACTGTAGTCCAGTTCCATGGCTCCTCTTTCTTAAGCAGCTGGTGGAGGGGTGCAGTGGTCTCTGAGTAGAGGGGCAGGAAATGGAGGTAGTATGCCGTCATGCCTAAAAACAAGGCCACCTGGGAGGCTGAGGTTGGCCCCGGCAATCCAGTGGATGGCTTCGACGTTCGACTGCAGAGGGGCAATCCCCCTGGCTGAGAGGCGGAACCCCACAAAGTCTATGGCTGGGGCTGCAAAGCAGCATTTTTCACCATTCGGTGTCAGGTTGTTCCCCAGAAGGGCCTGGGCCACCCTCTGGAGGTGCTTGTTGTGTGTCTTGATGTCCACAGCATGGACGACAATGTCGTCGAGGAAGACCGCTACACCAGGGATGCCAGCCAAGATGGTGCTCATCACCTTCTGAAAGCAGCTAGGGGCGGAGCTTAACCCGAATGCATCCGAGTGTATCAAAATACCCCAGCGTGCGTCACAAAGGCAGTGAGGTTCCTGCTGGCTGGGTGGAGTGGCACCTGCAGATAGCCCTGGTACAGGTCGAGTTTTGTGAACAATGTCGAGCTGTGAAAGTATGTGGTGAGCTCCTCAGAGGAAGACAAATGGTATCTGCCTGGGATCACTGGCTTATTCGCTAAGCGTACGTCTATGCAGATCCATATTCCCCCTAATTTTTTCTTTGCAATGACCAAGTTTGAAATCCAGGGGGCAGCGTTGACTGGCTCGATAATTCCCATGTCCAGGAGAATCCCGAGCTCACGGGTGACTTCATTCCTCAAGGCAAGCGGAATCCTGCGCAGGGGCTGGATGACAGGTGAAACATCAGAACTTTGGTAAATATTCACCAGAGGCCTGTGGGTGAAGGCCGTGAGACAGCCCAGGGCGTCAAATAGTGCTGGCCACTTTTGCTGCCAGATGGAGGTAATGCGGTGAATGGCGGAGCCGGCGTCATCCCTCAGTGTGAACCGCAGGCCTGTGAACAGGTCCAGGCCTAAGAGGTTGGCCCCCCTCCTAGCAATGTGAAACGGGAATGATGGTAAGTGCCATAGTGGAGCCATAGTGAACGAAAACACGGAGCACACCCAGGATAGCTATCCTGGAGCTGTCATAACCACATAGAGCGGTAGCAGGCTGTTCCAACGGTAGGTGAGAGAAAAACTTGTAGTACGGGCTGGAATTGAGTAGAGATGCGGCCGCACCAGTGTCCATTAATAGGGGAAGAGTCACCTCAGCTAACTGCACAGTACACGTTTTGAAAGCCACCTGACCAACAGTTACATTTCTGATCTCTGTGTAGTTGTGGTGAGCAGGCGGGGGTCCCATGTGTGGTGGTAGAGCTGCTGGGGCAGAACGGCACATCCTGGCAAAATGATTTTGCTTCATATAATTCCTGCATTTTTGTCCTCTGAGTATCTTTGAAAATAAATTTTGAAGATATGAATTACAGAAGCAATGGCATTTCATTGGAAGGATAGAATGGAGATCAAAATTACAACACCATAATTTACCTTTTTTAATACACAAAATCTAAATGTATGGTCAGGGTTTAGTAAGTAAGTGACCAATCAGCAATGTTGTGGAAAGGTAAATAACGTAAGACAGAAGTTTAAACAATGTGTCAGCAACGTAAATCTATAATGTTACGACGGATGACTGCCTGCCGACGTAATCACAACGTCGGGGTAAGGTTATTATATTACATTGTCAAATGTAAAGTTGTAAGGACGTAATTGTTACGTATTCACAACGTTGTTTTGTGACGTCGCAGCGACGGGGCGCTGGTCTTACGTTTTTACATTTATACTATGTAAATTAATACGTAAAGTGGACGTTATGAGACCAATAGAGGACGTTAATAGTACGTTGCCACAACCAAATTTTGTTAGTAGGGTGCAGGGAGGGGGGCGTGTTAAATGAATGACCAGAGCGACAATGGTGGCGCTGCGAAACTCCGTATTCGGCATAGTTGTAGTGTATCGTCTACTTATGAAACT
Organism: Anguilla anguilla; assembly: GCF_013347855.1. Taxonomy (NCBI): domain Eukaryota; kingdom Metazoa; phylum Chordata; class Actinopteri; order Anguilliformes; family Anguillidae; genus Anguilla; species Anguilla anguilla. The sequence continues at coordinate 23,505,541 of NC_049205.1, read as the reverse complement.
AAAAAAACGCGTTTCTGTTTTTAACTCGTAGTTTGGTTGCAGTAGCACTGAATGTCTGAGTTCAGTCATCTGGGCATGCCGGCGTGCCGACCACTAGGGGGCTTGCGCAAAGGGGTTAACTTTGAATTATTGCGTTACTTACGAGTCGGAGTGTGGAGAGGAGAGGGAGAGAGGAAAGAGGGAGGAGAAAGTGATCCCCGAGACCCAGCTGAGGCAGCACATGCTAAGTTCAAAGCCGAAAAATGCAACTTTAGACAGGCCAGCTTGATCAGCGACACCGGACTCCCAACGAGCCCGTCAGTACTTCAAGGCGTAAAGACATGGCTCTGAAGCGGTGCAAACACTCTTAAGTCCAACGGTACAACGATTCAGGGTTATTCGGCGGGGACACCGAGGCTAGGGTAGCTTCCTTAAAATCAACGTGAGCCACGGCTCAGGTACGGAGGAAATTGAAATTTAAAAAAAGGAAGAGCTGGCCTCGGTGGTCATTGACCGGACCGGGAGAGAGTGGTCTGAGCTGTCATTGGCTGTTTGGAGGGCACACCTTCATATCACGTCCGCCTTTCCCATTGTGGGGCGGGTTTCAATAACTTTGGTAAATATTTATTCAATTTTGATCTAGTTGCATAATTATTTAGCAATGCAAGAAAGGTGGACATACTTTGTACCCCGACCTTCGTTGTGAGTATTAAAATATACCAAACATGATTACTTTAGGTTCAGGTTACGAGAAGATGAAGAATTATTTCTTAGTCATGCAGGCTAGGGAACTCAGCAACGTGATACTGTAATATTATAATAGCCTGCACTCACTTTGAGTTTTTCAGACCTCACCGCGAGCGTGGTTAACAGCAAATGAACATTTGTTACTATGCCTCCTCTACGTGCAAGGAGGTTGTTAATCCCCCCAGTGTCCTCTATAGCTTTGATCTTAGAATTATGAGTATCTGGCATGACGGGTCTGGCAATCCTGAAGGGAAGTGGAAGATAGTGTTGGAATGTTGAAAGTAACAGACACAGACTCATTTGGGAACTTATGCAGAAATAAAGGATTTGAGCCCTCAGAGAGAGGACTGCAGAGAAACAGCTTACAACTGCCCTACAAAAGCATGCACCGCCAAGTTTGCTGTGTGTCAGACTGGTGACACAAGTTGTAACCTCTGACCGTAACTCTGCATCTGACTCAGGGTCAACAAGGCCAAAAGTCTCCACACATAGTTGACTCTGTCTTGTGTTACGTGCCAGGTTTGTTTTTTTTCTGTCGGTCTCATTATTCCGTGAGGTCTGCTACGGGTCACTCCGCCATTGGTGAAGAAGAAGGAAGAGTGCGCCATTTCCCCCCCAATCCTCTTCTGCGGACCTGCCTCGCGGCCAATGAGGAACAGACCCACACCTATAAATACCTAACATTGTCAGTTACACCCCGGTGACTTGGATTTGAATGTTAGTTCACTTCTGTAATACTCTTGTGACTTAGTGCTATTTTTGACTTGTGTAATCGATCGTATTTCTGAAAAGACTTTGAGTTTGGATTTGCGTCTCTGGTTTGGTTGCTGGTTTGGTATATATATATTGGGAGTGGGATTTAAGTAGGTGTTTGTTTTCCTCACTGTCACTGTTAGTTTCACTTGTGTATATATATAGATACAGGCGTGTACCACCCTTGTATGTTTTTGTTCAGTTTAGAATAGTTAGTGTAGTTAGTTAGGTTCGGAAGATTTTCGGGTTTCAGTTAGTTAGTTTCTTTCATTTCTAGAATTGTTAATAGCTTATATATTTCTGTTTTGGTTATCTTCTTTTGTTTGGTACCGCCCAGTGTTTCCCCTCCTGTTTTGTTAATTGTATAGATAATTAATTGTGTAAATAAACTTTAATCTTTAATGATCAGTAATTTTGTTACTCCCCTGTACCCCTAGACCACAACGGGGACGTAACACTTGCATCAGTGAGGAAGGCAGGTTCTGTTAGTCACGAAGAGAAGGCCAGCTGGTCAGCTGGTAGTGATCTGGTTGCATGATCAGCTGAGTTTTGGTCAGTTGGCACATAATTCCAATGACTTGCTTGTGTGGAATGCCTGATGCACTGTATGCAGTTGTGGACATAAACATATAAACGCCTTGACTTATTGAAGATGTAGCCAAGCACCACCTTGCTATCAGTAAAGAACTTGACATCATCCAGTGTCGTGTCCAACTCTTCCTGGAGCAGCTCTGCTATCTCCACAGCCAGTACAGCAGCGCAGATCTCGAGTAGCGGAACTGTGATTTCTGGTTTTGGAGCAAGCTTGAACCGAAGATGAACCCCACTTCCCTGCGACCACCGGCATCTGTTATTTTCAGGTAGGCAATAGCACCTACCCCTTTGATGGACACTTCACAAAAAATGCACATTTCCCTTCTCTGAGCTGCAGACAAGGGGAGTGATGTATACATCCTTGGAATCTTCAGCTCTCGTAGGTCCTGCAGGGAGTCTCTCCATCTTTGCCACTTCTCGTGATTCTCCTTTGGGAGTGGTGCATCCCAGTCACAGGCATTAGAGGTAATGTCTCTTAGTATTGAACGACCCTTAATGCTGACAGGTGCAGCAAATCCGAGGGGTCGTACAAACTATTGATAGTGGACAGTACAGCACGTCTCATGAAGGGCTTCTCACTAACAGCCACTTGAAACATGAATGTGTCTGTGGACAGGTCCCATTCAAGTCCTAGACTGTGCTGTATGGGTGGGAAGTCCTGCCCGAGCTCAAGGCCTTGCAATTCTTTAGCAAGGTCTTCACCTGGAAAGGCTCTCATGACATCCGGGCTATTGGATGCGATTTTGTGCAGTCGTAGATTGGACTGTGCTAGCATGTATTGAGCTCTCTTCAGCACATCAATGGCCTCAGTCACACTGGAGCTGACATAAAAATGGCTTTCAATGAAGTGTCTTGTGTCAGTTCCGTACTCCTCTTCTCCCTCCATAGCTGTCCTCTTCATTCCATAGATGGCCACCGCTGGAGAAGGGCAATTCCAGAACACATGGACCTTCATCCGAAACTCCACAATGTCCCCATCAAGCTGGCGGTCACGAAACCACAGGAAGCGGAGGTAGTCACAATGCTCTTCTTTGACTAAGAAGCTGTGGAACATCTGTTGAATGTCGGCCATTACCGCAAAGGGTTCAGACCTGAAGTGGACAAGCCCACCGATCAGGCTGTTATTTAGATCTGGGCCCCTAAGTAGCACATCATTGAGGGATATGTTGTTGTACTGGGCACTTGAGTCAAAGACTATCCTGATTTGCCCTGGCTTCTGTGAATGATAAACGCCAAAGCTTGGTAGGTACCAGCACTCTTTACCATATTCCAGTGAAGGAACTGGTTCTGCATGTTCGTTACTGAAAATCTAGTACGACGAAGGGACAGGAGACAGTTGAGGGCTTGCTCCCTGTTGTTAGGCAGGTGTTGTCTTGAAGAGCGGAACGGGAGGGGTGCCACCCAACTGTTGGAGTAACCTTCATTGTGGAGGAAGATCTCATCTTCAACCGACAGTGCCAGTTTATTGTCCTCAATGGTGTGATTGAAGATCTGCTTGCCAAGGCCGTCTTGAGCTGGCTTCCCAGGAGGTTGTTTAGGGCGTTCACCTGTGAACCTCTCTTTGACATAGATGTTGCTTTCACAAGGTCTGAAGAAACTGGTTCGACCATTCTCCAGGATACTGGTCTTGAGAGTGTTCACAGTAGGTTTGTGGGCTCCCCTGAGGCACACGTCTCCTATGATTACCCATCCTAAATTGAGGCGTTGTGTGGCCCGTTGCACTGATTGCGAACCTTGTGAGCACGGATAATGTCCCTACCAAGCAGCAGGAGGATCTTAGCTGAGGGGTCAAGGGGTGGTATCTTGGCAGCAATGGCTTTAAGATGAGGATGATGAGTAGCGACCTCTGGTGTAGGAATTTCCTCTCTGTTATTAGGAATCAGGTTGCACTCAATGAGTGTCGGTAGTGCCAGGGATACCCCGCCATCTACAGCCTCTACATTAAGTCCGTGGCTCTTCTTCCGCTGGTGTCTGTTATGCCAGAGCATGTTTTCAAGGTGTAAGGAGATATGGTTCCCTGAATGTTGAACATGTTGAAGAAGGCGGACCTGGCGCGTGACAAGTTACTCTGGTCATCCAGCATTACATACATCATCTTCTTATGCTCAGGACAACCTTTGGGATACACGTTGACTAGACACATTTTAGAACATAACTTTCCGTACAGGCCCTCCCCACAGACTTCTGTGCAGCTGGATGTAGTTACAGTGGAGTTCTCCTCAGCGTGCTCCCCACCATGTCCCTCTGCTGAAGTGATGGACTCTCTTGTCATCCAGGGAGGTGGACCGTCATGAAGAGCTGAGATGTGATGATCGCTGTTACACTCTGAACAATGGATGACAACCTTACAGTCTTTAGCTCTATGGTTTGTGAAAATGCAGCACTTGTAGCAAATAGAATGCTCTTTGAGGAAGCTCTTCCTCTCATCCAAAGTCTTCAGAGATGGGAATCCTGGCCTTCCACTGCATAGCTAGAGGCCTCTCAGCTTTGGGGGGCAAAGCTGGGGTCCGTTTTCATTTCTGCATGATAGTTCACAAAGTCAACAAAGAATGAGAAGGGTGGGTAATGAACAAGATGCTCTTTCTTGTATCTAGTCCCTTGAGTAACCCATGCCTCTTGGAGGTTGTGTGGGAGCTTCTCCACAATTGAGTTTATTCCTCTTGCCGAATCGAGGAAGCTGAGACCTGATAGGTAGCCTTCATTCTTTGCTGCTTCTACCTCAAGGAGAAGATTTGCAAGCTCTTGAAGATGTTGGTTGTCTTTGTAAGAGATCTTCGATACGTTCTCCAGATGTTTGAATTGTGAAGCTTCAATAACTTCTGGAGAACCGTAGTTCTTATCCAACCATTGCTATAACCTGTGGAGACCAGCTGCTGGATTGTTGACATGGACTGCTCTGATTACATTACATTACAGGCATTTGGCAGACGCTCTTATCCAGAGCGACGTACAACAAAGTGTATAACCATAACCAGGAACAAGTGTGTCGAAAACCCTAGAGAGAAGTACCGTTCATAGTGCAGGTTCGCATAGTTCAACTTGGACCCTGAGGGATAAACTGATTAATACTAACACAAACGAGAACAGCAACAACACAGTCTACACAAAAATACAAGCAGTATTATAAGACGATATAGATGAGTGCATTAACTAAGTCACCTACGAAACAGCTACCTAGTTACAACCCTAAGCTTACAGCTAATTTAGAGATTACAGGGAGGTAGGGAGGGATGGGGAGAGGTGCAGCCTGAAGAGGTGAGTCTTCAGTTGTCGCTTGAAGTGGGTCAGTGTCCAGCTGTTCTGACCTCCACGGGGAGGTCATTCCACCATTGTGGGGCCAGGACAGACAGGAGACGTGTTCGGCGAATCGCAGGTGCGAAGAGGGGGAGGTGCCAGGCGTCCTGAGGTAGCGGAACGGAGGGGTCTGGCTGGCATGTAGGGTTTGAAGATCTTGTGGAGGTATGCTGGGGCTGATCCCTTGACTGCCTGGTATGCTAGGACCAATGTTTTAAATTTGATGCGAGCCATAACAGTCAGCCAGTGGAGGGTAGTGAGCAGGGGAGTGACGTGGGAGTGTCTGGGGAGGTTTAAGACCAGACGAGCTGCAGCATTCTGAATGCTGGATGTCCCTCAGGCAAGCGGAGATGCGGGCAGGGACCTGTGTGTCCGATGGGGAGAAGGAGAGAAAGAGTTGCGTGTCGTTGGCATAACAGTGACAGGACAAGCCATAGGCAGAGATTACAGGGCCAAGGGATCTGGTGTATAAGGAGAAGAGAAGGGGACCGAGGACTGAGCACTGGGGAACTCCGGTGGCGAGGGGACGGGGCGGCGATACTTTACCAGCCCATGCAACCTGGAAGGAACGATCGGAGAGGTAAGACTCAATCCAGTCAAGGACTGTGCCGCAGATCCCTGTTGCTGCCAGGGAGGACAGGAGGATGGAGTGCTCCACAGTGTCGAATGCAGCGGAGAGGTGTAGGAGAATCAGGACAGAGGAGAAGGAGGCTGCTCGTGCGGCATGGAGTGACTCACTGACCAAGAGGAGTGCAGTCTCTGTCGAGTGGCCAGGCCTGAAGCTGGACTGGTGGGGGTCAAGCAGGTTATTCTGAGAGAAGAAAGCAGAGAGTTGGTTAGATGCAGCTCGTTCAAGAGTTTTGGATAGAAAAGGAAGGAGAGATAGTTCTGGATGACTGAGGGATCTAGTGTGGGCTTCTTCAGCAGCGGGGTGATGTGGGCCCTCTTGAAGGATGAGGGGAAACATCCAGAAGATAGGGAGGAGTTCAAGGCATGCTGAAGTGACTCCCCGCTAAGCCACTTGGTAAGTAAATCTAGCTCCTCGCTAGGTTTGGGATTCAAGCCTTCTATGGCATTGCGGAAGATGGATCTCCATGACATATAATTCTCTGGCCGATTGTCAAACACCTTGAACCCTGCGGGGAGAAGGTCACGACGAGCAAGAAAGGCAGCAAGGTCAGAGACATCTGTGGACCTGGGTGTAGGCCTGTTACTGACTTACGTGGAGTTATGTGGAGAACTCACTGTATTGTTGCCGTGTGGTGAGTAGGGACTGAAGGCTCTGACATTGGCATGAGGGGAGATTAAGTCGTATTGAGGCGTGGCTTGAGGGTCTTGAAAATGCCAAGGTGTGTGAGATGAGACAGGTTGCAGCATGCGCTGGCTGGAGTATAAAGTGTCTGCTAGGGCTGTGAAATACATGCAGTCTTCCCTTTATCTTCACCTTTATCATCTTGCTGGTGATTGAAGTGTGCGTTAATATATTCATCAGTGCGTTGTTTTGACACAGCTGGCGATAAAGGGGTACCGGCGATGGTCACCTCACCTTTACCATTTTCATTTTCTGCAGCAGCTTCTAGCACCTTTGCTGCGGCTAGTGCAGCTTCAGCTTCACTCTCCTCTTTGAGAGAATTCATCGTTGCATCAACACGTGCTCATTCTGCCTCAATGCGTGCTCTTTCAACCTCCATGTCTATTTGACATTTAGCATATTCAGCTCTTATGCCTGCAGCTTCTGCCTTCGCCCGTGCTTCAGCTGCAGCCTGGCTTGCATGTGACTTACAAGAACGATGTGAGGATGTTGACTTTGCTGATGAAGCTCCACTCTCTGACCTGACCTCCAGGTTGGCACTTCATTAGAATCTGGAGCACTTTACATCTTTGCTCTCGGTGGAGATATAGTGTATCCAATCCACAGTGATGCTTTTAACGTATGGTGAATCTTTTCACTCTTCTGCCCTCACCATGTGTTATAAAACAGTACACGGCCTAGACAGCAAGCTAAACACTCTTCCAATAAAAACACCCAAGACAAGAGCCAAGCTATTTTAGTGGAAGCCTTTTTGTGAAGCTGTAAACAGATACACAAATAAAGAGATAGAAATGAATGAATGAATGTATGGCAATGAAGTTACACAAATTAATTACACATTAACCTAAATCTACACTAGTTGACTACATTATGTAATATAATGTTCATATAAGACAATTCACCTAGGTAAGAATGTATTTAAAGGGGATTAGGAGTGACTACAAAATGCAGTTAGTTTTGACTGGGCACTAACTAACATGTGCTTTGCTAGTATGAACCATGAGGTAAGTAAGACATATAAAAATCAAGATATTTGTCAAGATAATCAATAAAATTAACACAGAACTCTCTAATTGAAGCTATATTCACAGATTGTGCCAAATCAAGGGCAAATTCAAAGAGAATGGATGTGGATGTAGCTATTCATCTCTCCACTGCTGTGTCTCCGGTCAAAATGGAGGATCTGCTAGATTTCCAGAAGTTTAAATGCCTTCATCAGTATTCACCACTAGATGTCACTAAACACATTCTAACTTATTTAGTGGGGTCAGAATACCTGATATCCTCTTTGACTTTCCTTTTCCTACTACAGTATTGAAAGAAACGTTTAGGATTACTTTTTGCATCTATGACAATTTGCCTTTCAAAGAGCCTCTTGGCTTCTCGTAGTTCTTTTTAAACCTTAGCACGCATATTACATTATTCAGCCCTATTACTCTCAGTGCTGTCATTTTTATATATCTCATACAGTTTTTGTTTTTTATCTCAGTCTCTTCCGTATGGCTTTGTTCATCCAGTGGGGGAGCGCTTCTTCAACGTACTTTTTCCTTACCTTTGGAATAAATTTACTTTGCGCCTAAAGAATAGCCCTTTTGAACCTACGCCACTTTTCATTCAGTCTTGCAGTTAAGAAGTTTCACCCAGTCAATGTTACTTAAATTTTCTCGCATCTTGTTGTAATTGGCTCATCTAAAATGATAAATTATGGCCATAGAGAAGGCCTTGTTAATTTGCCATAATACATCAAATCGAACTGCAGATTGATCGCTAGTCCCAACTGGCTCAGTTACCTCTATGCTACAAATCCTGTCCGGATAATTACATAGCACCAGATCCAGAATTGATTTCCCTCTTGTGGGTTGATTGACATACTGTGCCAAAAAAGGTCATTTATAACAACTAAAAATTCTTCCTCACTTTTTCCTTGTCCTATCATCAGTTCCCAATTAATATCAGGGTAATTGAATTCACCCATAATAATAGTCTCACAATCCTGACAAGCTTGTTTTATTTTTCCAAAAAGCGTTGAGTTCACACTACTGTCTGAAGCTGGCGGCCTGTAACACACTCCTACCGTAAGGCCCTTTTCATGTTCCCCTATGAGCTTTATCCAAATATCCTCACTAGGCACAAGCTGGTCAATTTCTGGAATTGTCTGTACATTAAAATTTTATTTTACATAAAGAGCTGCACCCCCACCTCTCTTACTGGATCTATCCTTCCTAATGAGTTTGTACTCTTCTATATTCTATTCATCCCCATCCTCATCTCCAAGCCATGTCTCTGTAATCCCAGCTATGTCATAACCCCCCTATTTCTAGCAGCCTCAAGTTCCAAAATTTTATTTTTTATCCTACTAGCATTTAAGCAAAGACATTTCAGATTATTACTTCTACACATTCTCTCCCGTTCCCTCACCCCCCACCATCCCAAGCCATCCTTACTACAACTTTGCTTTAACAAGACTTCATTAGTGTTCACACTATTATAGGAAGCCTTGACAGCTTCCATCCTTGCAGTCTCCACTCCCCTACCCTTTTCACTTTCTGACCCCCCTGCCCCCCATGTCCCTAGTTTAAATAATCCTGTGCTACCTTAAGCGTACGCTGGCCCAGTGCAGCAGTACCCCTCCGGTTCAGGTGCAGCCTGTTGCGCTTGTACAGGTCACCCTTGTCCCAGAAGTCCCAGTGCCCTATAAACTTGTACCCCTCTTTCCTACACCAGGTTTGTAGCCACGTGTTAAACCTCCAAACAAAATGTTACTTTCCTCTACTTGCACGTGGTACTGGTAGTATTCCAGAAAAAACTACCATGGAGGTAGGAGGTTCTGCTCCTGATCTTTTCTGCTAACAACACAAATTTGTCCTGCAGAACCTCAAACCTACCTTTACCTATGTCATTGGTTACTACGTGAACCATGACCTCTGGATCCCTCCCCGCTCTGGCCAGGAGCTTGTCCGCACGCTCCAGGAGATCTCCTACCTAGGCACCAGGCAGGCAACATATCATACGAGACTCCTTTAAATGTGAACAGACTATGCTGTCTACCCCCCTAATAATTGAATCCCCCACTATCACTAACTCCCTTTTCTGAGAGGATGTAGCCACCTCGGTGCCCAGTGGGTCTTCAGTCCTCCTACTCTCAGGGTCAAGAGCAAGATCCAGTTCCTGCAAGGGCTGAAATCGGTTAGACAGCTCTGGAGATGTCGCCCCTGTGTGGTGTGCACGCCCTTTTCTGCGGCTGCGCCCCACTGACACCCATCTATCTCACCCTGCCTGCTCTGGCTTCTCCCCTCTTCCAAGCTGTGGCGTGCACACCAAATCCTTATAGGACGCACTACTCAGTTCCTGGAACTATGATAATTGCGAAAAGTGGAGTCCAGCCAGCTGGCCTTCAAGATCAAGAATCTTGCTCTCAAGGTGCTCAACCAGTTGGAAACGGTGGCAGACAAACTCACCCTGGAAATTGCTTTCCAGGAGCGTGATCATCCTGCAACCCTCACACAGCTTTCATCACATTTTTAGTCCCTAACTATCTCTCTCTATGTCTAGAGTAAGCTACTGCCGAAATGGAAGCACCAAGGCCACATTTTAAAAAATGTGCAGGTGGCTCTGCACAACTAGCAGCAGAAACCAGAGAGGAAAAATAAATAAATAAGGCTCTTTTATCTAACGTTAAGTGCTGAATAAGTAACAAGAAAACGAACTACCCGGAGTGGAATCCATTTACTCCATTTATAATAAACGAACTTAGCTAGCTTTATACTAATGACTGATGGAACACTTGTATTAGGAAATATTTTAATTATATCTCAGAACAAAATATACCCAAAAATTTAGCTGGAATAAATTTATAATAAACTACAGCTAATGTTAGTACGTAAATATGCGGAGACACTAAGCCCTCAACTTAAAAGTGCACAGGTGGCTCCAGACAACTAGCAGCAGAAACCGGAGAATAAATAAATAAAAACTAAGGCACTTTTACATCTAATGTTGAGCGTTGAATAAATAACACTGAAAAGAACTACCATCTGGTTATAATCAACTAACTTGTCTAGCGTTTTACTAAACCGCAATGACTTGAGGAACCCCTGTACTAGGAAATATTTTGTGTATCTCAGAACAGAATACAACCAAAATCTAACCGGAATCAGATTATAATATTATAATAAACTACAGCTAATGTTATCATGTAACACTAAGGGCAAACTATTTAACTACAACAATATTTTTCTCCTGGGGGGTTCAAAGACCACAGAAAAAACCTGCATTCAGCAAGAAGGAGGCCGAATTATCTTTCCGGAGAGTTTACTAGCCGAGTGCTTAACGGAGGAAAAACAGTGGAAAAGCCCCCCTGTCCCATAACAGCAACAAAGATTTTCACCTTAGGAGCAAAACCGTCTTACCTAACTTGTAATATGGGGGTTATGTTTAAACAAAAAGCCCAAAATAATATCAAATACACACTTGAAAGCAGAATACAATCCTGTAAGAAACTTTTTCAAACACTCCTCACTCTTTCCACCACAAACAGGAAGTCTGTGTCAGACACAAGCAATTGAGCAGGAGAGCAGCAAATTTTTTCTTGTATACCTGCCCGGTTACGGTGGTCACTAATGATATCTACACATATGATCTGTAGAAACGCCATTCTTTTGATATCATATTATATGCCTGTTCCCTTTGTGGCATATTTCAGACCTTCTTTTCAAATATTACATTATTTTAATTAAAAATAACTCCTATAATAAAAGATAAAGGAATGTTCTCTTGTGATTTTCCTAAACTCTTTGATGTGTCCAACGATAGTTGAAAGGAAACACATTTTACTTTATCTAAGTTCTTGAACCAAATCCATCTCATATACATCATAAAGTCTTCTATAGTGCTTTCTACTTAAATAGCACAGTTTGAAAACCTATAATTCCAATGTTTTGGTTCTATCCATGCAATAAAATAAACACTAACATTATTTTATATAATACTGAGCCATCATAAACCTTTTTATTGTGGACAACTGGTATGTCATGCTTTAAAACAAATGTGTTTCATTTGACATCTTGCCAGCATACATGTTATCTAGAGATTTCAACTCATTGCTGACAAAATAAATACCTTGCCTACTGTAGGCAGAAATTAAAAGAGAGGGGAAAAATCCCATTTGCACTATGAAGTCCTGGGTAGGGAAGTTATCAGGGTGAGTCATACAAAAGAAATGACCCACCAAATCCATTTCATACCCTATCAGCCCTGCTGAGCTCAGGTATCCTAGCCTGGCATGGAAAAACAGGGAAGGAACAAACACATCAATCACTGAACACAGTGCTGAAAGAAAAGTAGTTTTCTCTGAGCATCTTGCATTCCATAAATGAACCTCAATTTAATGTACAAAACTAAAAGAGAAGCATTTTGTTGAAGTATGTCCTGCTCTCTCTTCTTTTTTATCTGTTAATGCACACACAGTATGATAAACTCCATGTTCAAAATAGGAGTTCATCCATTCTACGGCCCTCCAACTAAACTGAACATTAATTTTGTCAGAGGAGTACAATACCAGAGTTGCAGGCAGACTGCAGGCGCCAACTGAGGAATCACTGGTGCCTAATTCAATACAGAGACCAATAGCATAGGATGATTCCACTCTACCCATGGCGTTGTCTTGACACCATCCCATTACCCATGAACAATGTGATTTTAACACAGTGGACAACAGCACCCTAAAGATTTCATTCAGCTCGAGATGAGGATTTTTGTAACATGTTGCAACATTGCTTGGAGCGATGAGCAGAATACATGGGCAAATATTTTGATTAATCATTTCAAAAAGCAATAATGATTCAGTCCTGCTTCAGTTCCCTGCTCAGGATAAAGAGGTAACAATGGAGTAAATATATGTACTAACATGGCACTATGAATTTATCTATACTATGATTGCATAAACACAATTGCTCCAAGTTCAAACCCAAAGGTGGAAAATCCATGTTCAGAAAATAGAAGACCTCCTCAGTATTTTGTTCCTATCACCTAGATTTGTTGTAGTCTGTAAGTCCCGGTCACTTGTCTCCCCAGTACTGTCTCTGTGTCTGTGTTCCCTGAGCTGCTTCACTCCCCTGTACTTGTGTGATTTCACTATTCGGGTGGTTCCGGGTTTTCGTGGTTTCCCCCCTTCTTTCCAGTCTCGCTTTACTTACTTCCTGCTTATTTCTAGTTTTACTAATTTCTACTAATCCCTACTAATTTATAGATTGTAAAGTACTAACCTCACTAATATATTAACATGTGAATATTACTAATGGACTAACACACACTAGTTTTGGGTTTTTGATAGTTTAGATCACTATACTAATACATTAACCAGTCTCCCCTTTTCCATGCTGCGCTGTAGCTCCGCCCCTTTTCTTTCTAGCCTGCTCTAACGCTGAGTTCTGCAATTGCCTGCACCTGTCTCTTGCTCTGACTGCACCTCTCTCTCTCTGCACATGTTTTACCTGCTTCACCCAGGCCGTCTATTATCATTGTTGTCTATGTGATTCCAGTCCGCGTTTTGTCAGTCCCCTGTCATTGAATTAGTTTTCCTAATGTTCTTCACCTGGATGTTGTTTGTTACTCCTCCCTCACTTAACCCCTCCTTGATTGTTATCTTCCCCAGTGTATAAATGTCAGTCTTTTCCACCTGTTCAGTGTCAGAACGTTGATCGAATTCATTGTGCCGATTGTTAGTAAGCCTTTGTCTATCGAGATTCCTGCGACACCCCTTTGTACGACTTCGAGTTTGCCTGCCCCTTTTGGTTTTGTTTGCTTCTGGTTTGACCTTCGCTTTGCCTTGACTTCTCTTTTGCCTGTCCCTTTGTACCTTCGCCACTCTGATCTCCTGGTTTTTGACTTTGCCTGTTTTTTCACTATTCTTTTGGAAACTCGATTCGGCACCGTACTCTCTCCGATTACCTGGCTTCGAACCTCGGACTGAATAAAGACAACGTTTTTTGGATTTCCCTGGTCTGCGTGTGGGTCCTTGCACAGAACATCACAAGATTTGCCAATTAGCACAATTAGCACTTCCTCTAGGAGGCATAACTAATTAGGGAGATCTGTTTGCTGAGCTCATGGGCTGAAGAAACATAGCAGGGCTTTCACTTTCCAACCCCTTGACTTTCCACCTCTGAAACATCCTTGCTGTTCCAAATCTGGCTACTTTTTCCCACAGACATAAACCTGCAGTGTGACAAATCAATATTGAAGCTAACCCTCCACATCCAGGCTTTATGCAACAACTTCAATATTTACACACTCACATAAAGACATTTTTATTTCTAATAATTTAAATTCAACATTATGTACATACATGGTACACAAGCCATATTTGATACATAACCATCCAATGCTCTAGAGCAGTGGTTCCCAAACTTGGTACTGGGACACCTGTGTATTCTGGTTTTCGTTTCAAGTGAAGTTACCATTCCAGAATTTGGGTTTGGGAACTCCTGCTCTAGAATGTGGCATACTTACAGTCCCTTGAGTCTCTGCAAACACTTTAATTTCAATGACAGATGGGCAACAAGTTTAACAATATGGTGCACAATTCAATTTTAAAACATTACATCACATTTTTACACAGCCAAATAGATTAGGCATAAAAATGCATGGTGAACTGTTCCTGTAGATAATTTAATTTTGTATTAGATTTATATTAATATGTTGATTAAAAATGGTTGTGACAAAGCATAGCTGCAGTGAATTGGCTGGTGCGCGAGGCGTCCTTGGAGGGTGCTGACAGAGTTCTGGTACTAACTCATGGACAGAAAAACACACGAGTTTGTACTCTTGCAGCATATGCCTCCATAACAGAAAAACAATGCATTATCTCCAACCTATATATAGGCTGAAGACCTAAACGCACAGCGGCTACAAGCATAGGAGTGAGGAACCTTCTCAGGCAGGCAGGCAGGCAATGTTGTGGTTAAAAAACCAAAAACACATAGAAAAACTGAACAAGGGCAGAAACACACAGGAAGCTACTCTTAGGCGGAAACACAGGGCAGAACCACAATCAGAAAGGCGGAAACAAAGTCGGAAACACAAGAAGGTCAGAAACACGGGCAAGCAGAAACACGCATGAGACGCACAAGCAGGACCACCGCGGGCAGATACATACAGTCAGAAATGAACACAAGGAACCAGCACCTGAGTCGAGAGGACTCAACTTAACTTAACTTAACTAGACAAGGCACAGGTGAACTCAATACATAATCAAATGAGAAAATGAGGGGATAAAAAGACACAGGTGGGAACAATGATATAATAATTAAAACCAATAATACAATTAACACAGGGAGGGAGAACGAACTGAAACACAAAACTGAAGTACCGCCATCTGGCAGCCCAACAAGGAAAAACAGAGACAGAAACACAGAACCATGACAAGACTAGCATCTGTTTTATTTCTAATAAAAACAATATGAGGCTTAAAAGAAAATTCAGTATCAATCCAAAGTCCCAAGTATTTAAATGTATCAACTTTAAGTGGAGACCCATCAGTAAAATTAATAGCCAACTCAGCAGATGAATGATTAAGTTTATATCTAGTACCAAACAACATACTACAGGACTTCTGCTTGTTTAATATGAGATTGTTATTTAAAACCATTTTGAACAAAAGAAAATTCTGATTGCAGAGAATCTGCAATCTTAAAGTCTTAAAGTAACAATCTCGAAGATTTCTGTTTCGTTCTCTTTGGCGGTACCAATGGCGAGAAGCGGTAATTGCAGGTGTGTTTTTGGACCTCACTTCCCATAGATCCAACCGGATCCAACCAGTGTCGCCTGTGTGACGTCAGTCAGTTGGCACCTGGGCCACGCCAACTATTACATTTATTATTTACTGAATAAAAAATGGTTGTTATAAAAGTAACGTTATGTACATACTCATTCATTGTCTAACATTAGGCTAACTTAAGCTGTCTTTACACTGCTGAGCCGGGTTAAAATGCTGTAGCAGACCTGGGGTAGAATTAGTGATCAATTTCCACGAACGTTCTTTATCCACCTTTTGCTCGGTATGAACATCTTTACACTGCAGAGAAGAATTTGTGGGATTCGCTGTGGTTCGTGCAATTATGTATCCCGTGCACAATAAACAGTCTTTCGTGAATGATTGTTGTGTGATATTTTTGAAACAACTGCCTTGTTGTTTCTGGTTTTGCTAGCTAAACTGTTTGAGAATAAAGCTGAGCTGGGTATTAAATTATCAATCAGAACAAGAAGAATAAAACAAAAACAAAGGAGATTTCATCAAAAAAGGGCATCAAGGCTGAAGGATCATATGAGGAAGCGTAATAAAATAACAACGCTAATCCATACTGCCATATTCTTTTATTTAGTTCTCTCCGGCTCGACATCTTTACACAGAAATCAGACCCGCTCTGCTCCACCTATACCCCGGCTTTATTCCGATCAATATATTGATGAACTTGATGGCAATGTAAATAACGATAACGTTATGGCCAGTTCAGATCAATGATTCGCAACGAGACGAAACGGTTTTAGAATGTTGCAGAGAAAATTGCAGCGGTGTGAACTGGTTATTTGCAGAGCATCTGAAGTCGTTGCCTGGGGTCTCAAAAGATTAGCTAGCTAGCTAATGCAACGTTACCTGATATGAGAGATGGATACTGTGCGCAACATTGTCTAAACTAATGTTGTCTTTCTTGACATGGTCCGGTAGCTAGCCTTAGCTGTGCAAATAGCTATGTAATTTAGTAACGTTACATTGTCATCAAATGTAATACGAAAACTACATCAACAAATAATATGACCTCTCATGTTACACAAAAACTTATTAGGGTTCCATAACCCCCCCCTTCTCTGTAACACTAGCAGACACAGGAAAGAAAACAGTACGCCGCTCACACACAAGTGAGTTCAAGAGCGAGCCTGTTGTGTTAGCTCCGCCTACCCTCTCTGGCGGACCAACCACTGATGGGTGATGGAAAATGCGTCACTAACTATGCGCCGCTTGTGATTTTTTCCCGGGAATGTTGCCACAGACACCCAGTTCTTTAATAATAAATAATAATAATAATAATAATATAAATTAATATAATAATAGGCTCAATCACCATTGTGTTACCTAATTCAGCGATAGATAGTGACTTAACAGACATTTATTTTAATGAAAATCTTCGAGATTATTACTTTAAGCCTTAGTTTTTTTTTTCACCCTGTTCTCGGGTCCCTAAAGCTTTTTCTTTGGGATAGTCTCCCCTAGGATTATTGTTATTTTAGTTTATTTTTTTCCCCTATCCTTTTGTCTCTACGAGACTTAGTGGTTATTCCGCTCAGGTGGATAGCTTAAAGAATCCCTGCTCGGTCGCGTTTGGTCTCCGAGATTCCTCACTGCGTCACACAGAGAGCTTTGAATTTTAGTTATATCAGAATCAGATGTGTATATAACCGTGTCATCTGCATATAACTGAACAAAACTATTAGAACACATTTTTGGAAGATCATTAATAAAAATAGAGAAAAGTAAAGGTCCTAAAATAGATCCTTGTGGTACACCCTTTTCAACAGTTAAATAATCCGAATCCGATTGATTGTGATGAAATGAAACACACTGACGACGGTTATGAAGGTAAGAATCAAATCAAAATAATGCCTGTTGAGAAACACCAATAGCATAAAGTTTATCAAGAAGAAGATAGAAAAGTAGAAAAATTAGAACGAAAACCAGACTGAAATGGGGATAAAATATTGAGATAATTAATATACCGTGATAACTGATTAAAAATTAACTTCTCAAATATTTTAGCTGTAGTGCAAATAATAGAAATCAGGCTACAGTCCCCTCCAAAAGTATTGGAACAGCAAGGTAAATTCCTTTGTTTTTTCTATACACTGAAGACAATTGAGTTTGAGGTCAAAAGATGTACATGAGATGACAGATCCGAATTTCAGCTTTTATTTCCTGGTATTTTTATCTAGATTTGTTAAACAACTTAGAACATATCACCTTTTGTATCAGACAACCCAATTTTTAGGTGAGCAAAAGTATTGGAACATGTGACTGACAGGTGTTTCTTGTTGCCCAGATGTGTCCTGTTAGATTGATTGGTTAAACAATAAATAGTTCTGACTGTCTGCTCTTGGTTTTAGCCTTGGGTTTTGCCTGTGAAAACTGCATTTGTGTTATAAAAGATAAACTAACATGAAGACCAGAGAGCTGTCTTTGGGAGAAAAGCAAGCTTAGAAAAGAGGGGAAATCGATCAGAGCCATTGCACAAGCATTGGGGATAGCTTGTACGACAACTTGGAATGTCCTGAAAAAGAAAGAAACCGCTGGCATACTGAGCAACAGATATCGAACAGGTCGACCAAGGAAAACAACAGCAGTTGATGACAGAAACATTGTGAAAGCTGTGAAGAAAAACCTCAAAACATCAGTCAGTGACATCACAAACAATCTCCACAGGACAGGGGTGAAGGTATCTCAATCAACTGTTCGAAGAAGACTTAGAGAACAGCAATATAGAGGCTATACCACAAGATGCAAACCACTCATCAGTAGTAAGAATGGGAAGACGAGATTACAATTTGCAAAGAAGTACAGAGATGAGCCACAAAAGTTCTGGAACAAAGTTTTATGGACTGATGAGACCAAGATTAACCTCTACCAAAGTGATGGAAAGGCCAAAGTGTGGAGAAAGAAGGGATCTGCTCATGATCCAAAACATATAAGCTCATCTGTGAAGCACGGCGGAGGAAGTGTCATGGCTTGGGCTTGCATGGCTGCTTCTGGAGTGGGCTCACTAATCTTTATTGATGATGTAACTCATGATGGTAGCAGCAGGATGAATTCAGAAGTCTACAAAAACATTCTGTCTGCCAACTTACGGAGAAATGCGTCCAAACTAATTGGGAGGAACTTCATCATCCAGCAAGACAATGACCCAAAACACACTGCCAACAAAAGGACTTCATTAGGGAGAAAAAGTGGAAGGTTTTAGACTGGCCAAGTCAATCACCAGACCTTAACCCAATTGAGCATGCATTTCACTTCCTGAAGAGGAGATTGAAGGGAAACCCCCCCCCCCCCCCCCCGAAACAAACAACAACTGAAAGAGGCTGCAGTAAAAGCCTGGAAAAGCATCACAAAAGAAGAATGCAACAGTTTGGTGATGTCAATGGGTCGCAGGCTTGATGCAGTTATTGCAAGCAAGAGATATGCTACCAAATATTAAGTGTTATTTGCTTTCATTTACTTAAATACTCTCTGTTCCAATACTTTTGCTCACCTAAAAATTGGGTGGTCTGATACCAAAGGTGCTACGTTCTAAGCAGTTTAACACATCTAGGTGTAAATACCAGGAAATAAAAGCTGAAATTCTGAACTCTTGTCTCATGTTCATCTTTTTATCTCAACCCCAAATGTATTCAGTGTATTGCAAAAACAAAGGAATTGGCCTTGCTCCAATACTTTTGGAGGGGACTGTATAATTATTAAGATCTAGTGGATCTCCTCCTTTATGAAGTGGAGTAACTTTAGCACATTTCCATATAGATGGAAGTTTACAAGTAGATAGGGACAGACTAAATAGGTCGGCAAGTGGGAAAATAAGTACTTGAGAAGCTAATTTTTATAAATTTAGCCTTTAAGCCATCAGGTCCGGGAGCACAGCCAACATTTAGAGCAATATACTTGCATAATTTCAGTAGGTAAAATATGTCTAAAAGTAAATGAGCCACTGGTAGTTGGATTTCTGATATGATGATTTAAGTAAGGTGAAACAAAAGAGTAAGAACTACAAACAGAGGAAAAATGATGATTGAAAACTTTCAAGATAACGATTTCATCATTAACACGGATCTGCACAACAGAGCTTTTACTGGGACTTTTTTTTTTTTACTTTTCATCCTGTTCCAAAACTGTTTAGGATTACGAAAATCTTGAGAAAGACTATTTCTATAATAGTTAGACTTAGCATTCCTAGTTTTTGTCTTGCAGAAATTTCTTAAATGTTTGTATGCTTCCCAATCAGCTGGATCCCTAGTTGTTCGATATTTTGCCCAGGCCTTATTGCTAAGTTTAAAAAGACTTATTAGATCTGAACTAATCCATGGTAAATGTCTACCTTTAACTTTCATTGTTTTCCAAGGGGCACGTTTATCAACAACCTTAATAAATTCACTTAAAAGAAAATTCCATGCATCTTCGACTTAAGGACATATCAGCTGAAACCTATCCCAGTCTATTGCAATAACATCTTGAATAAAGTGATCAATATTTATGTTTTTACACTGCCTTATACTTATGTATCTTGGAGGAAGACGGGGCATTTTTATCTTCCAAACACAGAAAATAACAGAATGGTCACTGAAACAATCAGAAAGCACCCCTCCTATCTGGCTGAGAAACAAATATAAAATCTAGCAGAGATTATGTTTCAGTAACTCTGGTAGGTCCAGTAATAACCAGTGAAAACATTAGGTTTATAGTGAGAAACCCAGGCTCTCAGAAGGTCAATTTTTGGGAGAAGGCTCCTAATGTTCAGATGGATAACTTTTTATCCTTTTACAGTATTAATGCTGTAAAAAAAATTTTTTTTAATTAGTATGACAATTGCATACATACATAGCTGGTCAGATGAGAGAGGGATGAGAAAAGGAGAGGGCCACACCAGAGCACGAAACACAAATGTGAGCACACACAGACATAAACAAAACAAAGACAACACAAAAAACAAACAAACAAAAAAGATTTACACGTAAAAAAAAGTATAATGCCATGAGGCAGAATCTCAGTTTACATGCTCAGTCTGCATAAATTGAAGAGGTGAGGGGGTGACAACTTAACTATAGGGGATAAGTTGCAACAAATAAGCATTTATTTGTCACAGAAAACCCTCACTCCATGATAATAATAATAAGGTGCTCAAACAGGAGGGAGAAAGTAGAATGCACAGAAAGAAACTAAAAATAGTACACAAGATGAGCAGTCTTGAGCACAGTTTGTTCACATTATTTAGACTACGTCAGTTCCCAACAGTAAGTGATCCAATCCAGCAGAATAACTCAATTTACTTTACTGTTTACAGTTTGCAAACTCCACATTTAAAAAGGTGAGGGAGCGACAACTCTGAAACAGTTGTATAAAATCAAATAGAGCAAAGATACGTTAACAAGTCGCAGAAACCCCACACTATATAATACCAAGGTCTCAAACAAGAATGAATGGGGGAAAATGCAAGGGAATAAACTAACAATAGCACAGAGCAGACTTGCTCACAGACTGTTCATATTATTTACGACAGTTCCCGACAGTCTACTCACGTCGTTGACAGATCTCAACAATAGCCTATTCCAGTAGAAAGAGTCAAATAACGCTACTGGTTACAGCCCCCAAAAAAGAAACAATGAAAGAAAAAAAAAGAGGAGCAGGCTTGAGAATGACGAAGATAATGCATACACCATGGACATATTCCATCATGAATAATTTGGTGAGAAGTCACAGAGAAAAGAATCTGCTTCTTCTGGACAACGGAACAACGGAACAACCATCGATTATCACTCTCAGCGTAGATGGATACAGCAGTGAGTATTTCATATTGAGGTCCCAGAGCTTTCTCTTGACAGGGTCGAATTCCCTGCGTTTCTTGAGTAGCTTGGCGCTAAAGTCTGGATAGATGTGAACTTGAGCTTCATTATACAAGAGCCGCTGCTTACTCCTTGCAAGCCGAAGTATCCTCACCTCGTTCTGGAAGTGAAGAAGTTTTACCAGGATTGGCCGCAGACCAGCTCTAGCGTCCTGCTGAGGCAAGGTGGGAGAATGGTGAGCCCATTCAATGACTGGGAAAGTTGGAAAATTCTCCTTACCAAGAAGAAGCGGGATAAGTTGTTTCACGAAGCCGACAACATCACGGCCCTCAGCCTTTTCCGGAACATGAATGAAACGCAGATTCAAAGATCGGCTTCTGTTTTCAGCATCATCCACCCTATCTTTAACCTCTTAAGGCACAAGCCAAATTTTGCCAATCCTTGCCAATTTAGGGGGTCCCCTATTTAAAGCTTTATAACTCCAGACGTGAACACCACAGAGACTTGAAAAATGGCTTAAATGAAGCAAGACATTTGTACAATTTACAATACTAACACAGATTAGTTTATATTCATAATTTTGGAAGAAATAAAGTGCCACAAATGCAATTGTTTTGACAAAAAATCCAAAATAAATTTGCACTTTTAAGTTTGCAATGAAATACTGCGAGATTGAATATATGCAGGAGGTTAAACTATACATGTGCTAGGTCAAAAACTTCTTGACCACAAGTTCATAAAATCTAAGGGTGGATATGTAGAACTACTATAGATGTATGAAGCAAAAACTAAGCAGTGTACCCAGCATCTCCAAATCTATCCAAAATGTCTAAATTATGCATTGCTGTAAATCATAACATATCCATGTATTTCACTACAAATCAACTGTTTTGACCCAAGAAAATCACTGTTGCATAATTTTCAAATGGGAATTACAAGCTTTCAGTCAGTACGGTGGTCTAAAATAGCTAGGTCCAGAAACATATCCAAAATCTCTCCAAAATTGAATAAAATGCTTTTTGTCCATTATAAAGCATATAAATGAGCCCCTTATGAGGGTTTAAGATGAAACATTGCTATCAGATTAAAAAAATAATGCAAAAACATTGTCACACAATGCGGTACAGTACCTAAATGTGTAATAATTAACTCGTGTGTATTTCTATACTCTGTACTCTCGTATGTTTTCTTGTATGGGAATGAGATAACATGAAAACAATTTTCACCCGTCCACCACGTTTTGGCAATGTTCCAGCTCTGATGTCATCACTGTTGCATGCTTCACAAAAACTATTACACTTCCGTCTAACGCTTACATTACAGTGTGAAATATTTAAAGATACTCAATTTCAAAAATAACGTATATAACCGAAATATTTTGAACGGTAATACTTACATAGCAATGATGAAATCTCCTCTATGTTCAGTAGATAGAGACAGAGACAGTATCAATGATATTGTTCTATTCGCTTCTGTTTTGCTCCAGAAAACGATGTCAGCTAGGTCTATCAGCAAACATATGGCTTAGCTATGTTCAGAAGTCCTCAATAATAATAGTATTTTCCAAGAAATTACGAAATATCCTTGAACACGTTTCGTTAGGTGCATCGTATTTGTCTGCTAACAGAGTGATTGCGTAAGTGAATGCTATGCTAAGAATATTTTCTGTTATGCTGACCTATAAAACGCTATTCCAAAAGCAGAATTAGACATGTTATACATCGTTAGAAAGCTTATACTCTCGCCTACCGAATAAATGAATTGTAAATAAAGTCAGACTGTACTAAAAAGGGCGGCGACGCCGTAAACAACAGGTGTGGTGTTACGCACAGCTATTTTGGAAGATACCCAGGCGTCACAGATGCGCCTATATTTCCCAAACGGATTGTCCAAGACAATATATGACCACGCAGTCTCAAAAGGGACATCTCTACACGTAAAACCAACAGTAAGGTTTTATATTTATTCAATATTTAGTCCCAGATATTGACTGTAGAATGACATGGTATCATTTTTAAAAACTTTTTCTCGTTTATTTCGTTATTCAGTGAGCAGCGTTTTCACTGCTGTATAGGCATATCTTAGGGCTATTGTCAGGTTTATCTTGTTGCTATGACGGAATACGATTTTTTAGTGGTGAAAGAATTTTTTTATGAATGCCAAGATAGACAATATTGTCCATTATGTCAAGGGTGGGGGGTGTTTTTTTAGATGAGACTGCAGGGAGGGGGTGTGTGTTAAATGAACGACGGGCGCGACAATGGTGGGGCTGCGAAACTCCGTTTTCGGCATAGTTGTCATGTATCGTCTACTAATGAAACTGAAACAACACGTTTCTGTTTTCATCTCACACTTTGGTTGCAGTAGTACCGAATGTTTGAGTTTAGTAATTTAGGCGTGCCCACCACTAGGGGTTGTGCGCTAAGAGGTTAATGAGAGGCCTAGCTGGGGTTCATATGTACACCTGGAAGGTCAAGTCCCAGTCTCATGGGACCTTCTGCTAGGGAGCCATACTGCCTCGGAACAACCCCACCCATGCCACATCCTGACCTGCCCTCCCCTGGATATAGTCTGGCTTCACAGAGAGTCTGTCCTTTTGCAGCAAATACGGTCGACATGCTCTTGACAATGCCCTTGATACCCGTCGTTGCAGTGACAGTGGATTTCCTGCCTGCCTGGCCGGCCTGGCGTATCCGATCCATCAGGCCGTGGAACACCACCAGCACACTGTGGTAATTCTCCGCAGCGGAGACCTCGTAGAACTGGCAACCCGAGGTGAGTGCCAGCAGCCAGCCCTCCTCACTGGAAACGACCCGCTGGTGATGCAGATCCCGTTTATTCCCCACAATGACAATGGTAGCACAGTCCCTGCCAGCCCGGAGCCCTGGCACCAGCCTGGCAACAGCGCTGAAGCTTGCCTGGTCACAGATGCTGTAGACCACAATGAAACCATCTGCCCGCTGTGTCCGCTTCTCATGCACAAAGCTCTCACACATTTGGTCCTGGAATGGGAGGACAAGAGAACATTACAACTACTGAGACCACAGTGACAACAATGTTCACCCAGAGTGTGAATGACAGACTCTGCAAGCAGGTTTCATTTCTGCCTCCAGGGTATGTGAAATGGTGTTTATACCTATAATTACAGTAATTATAAATATGACTTCATCAGAAAGGGCGAGTAAGACATTGGCAGAACTAACAGCCCAAACTATTTTATGGGGCCTAAAGGGCTATTGTATATTATTGTTCTCTATTCTATAATTTGTTCATACTCTTTTGGCAGTGTTGTCACCAGGTTATACAGGTGGTTATAACTGCAAGTAAAGCACTGATGCACTTTAGATCAGAAGCAAGTTTGTGACCAGAGTCTGCAAACAGGAGGAGGCTTCTGTACTCCTGAAACTGCTGTTAACAAGCAAAACAACTGAATAGATAGCTATATGAAGGAAGAGTATTTTCTACCCTGTAGTGGCCTCCCAGCTTTGCTTACAATATTCTACCTTGATCTATAGCACCATAAACTCCTTTTACCAACTAGTTAAGATGCAGGGAGAACAGAAGCAATGCAGGAGCTGACTATCTGGCGGGTCTAAATAATCTTCAATCACAATGTGACACCATAGGTCTACTGGCCTCTGTCTGGATTCAATTAAAGACACATTGCTAAGCACACCACTGCAATACCTATGAAGCCCAATACCGTTTTGTTCCTCCTGTGTTATACTACAGTAATTTGATCAAAGCACATGATAAAAGCATTTATTGGGGTACAGTCTGTAGGGCCACCAACTCTCAATCCATATCAATCCCATCCATAGCAGGGGTTTGATCAGATCTCTGTTTTTCAACTGCATGGAATGGCCAAATGGTCACCTATCACTGGCAGGACAACCAGAACACACAGGGGCCCAGCACTCTCCGGTGTCCTTCTGTAAAACAGAGACTTATGGTGCCAGAAACAACTCAGCCTGTAATTGAGAACTTTACAAAGCATGCCACAGACATTCAGAAAACCACGCAGACATGTTTAGCCTTACGACTTACAAAAACATATTTATCATGTTAAGCAAACACTACAGCTGGAGATTACAATTATGTAAGAGCAAAAATCAAGTTGTACGCCTCAAACCCTCAAGGGAGAGCTAATTGTGACCAAAAACTTGTACCACTAGACTACCACCTGAAATATCCAAAATATGATACTTTATTTTAAATGCCCGAATGGACATAGACACATTTTTTGATGCTCAGAGTAAAGATCTTTCTTGTTCCATTTGCTACTATTTGTTAAAAAGATTAACAATATTAACCTGTGAATAAGCAGTGTCCCAGATATTGAAGACTATCTCTCGTCTATCGACAATGACGTTGTGGGTGTATATTGATTCTGAAAAATACGAAACATGAACATAAAGTGAAGAAACCATAATAAAAACATATTTCTAAAGTCCTGGTTGAATTAATGGCAGAAACAGCACACAAAACGGTCTCCTTCGCACAAAACAGGCTTTTTGATAAAAATAAAAAAAAGTTTAAGACACCTACTAAAAGCGACGTGAACTGTGGAACCTACCAATCTGTCCGTATTATCCAATGAATCTCCGAGTTAGGAAACGGACAGTGAGTGCTGTGAAAGATTCATACGTCATCGCTCTAATCATCAACAACACTTTATAGAGTTATAAAATGTTAGCATTATTCAACACTTGACCTAAATGAAGGATTAAACGTCCTAACCAGGCAGAGTTATCCGAACTACTGAATGACACTGAATGTGAAACGTGATACGATTAACATCAGTAGCCTAATTAAAATATATGTATATATATATATATATATATATATATATGTCAAGAAGACCAAAGCCCTCTGGTGCTCAGGGAAGAAAAAGAAGAAGAGAAGAGGAGGAAAAAGACGGAGGTAATGTGATGAATGAGTTACCATTGGTGCAGTGTTACTAGCTTACTTTGGACGATAGTAACGTTCGCTAAATAGCTAGAGTTAACGTCAGTTACTCCCACCTTAAATTCATTAGGGAAAGTTGGAAAGACTATTCATGTGTTTGGGGAATAACCTACAACATAATTTTGACAAATACACTTTTTCTTTTAAGTGTGCTGCACGAACCAAAACTGTGGTTGGTAGTTCTATTTGGATAATGTTATGAAAAACTTTCTATTTCTATTTGCACCGTTGTTATTATTATTATTATTATTAATTACATTTATATAGCACTTTTCCAAATGCTCAAAGTGCTTTACAGTTAAGGGGAACTCACCTCACCCACCACCAATGTGTAGCACCCACCTGGGTGATGCACGGCAGCCAATTTGCACCAGAACGCTCACCACACATTAGCGAAGGTGGAGAGGGAGAGAACATTTATTTAGCTAATTAAATCTGGGGATGATTTTTAGTGGCAAGTTTTTTGCGAGAGCCAGATCTGGGATTTGGCCAGGACACCGGGGAACCCCCTACTCTTAGCGATAAGTGTCATGGAATCTTTAATGACCACAGAGAGTCAGGACCTCGGTTTAACGTCTCATCCGAAAGACGGCATCTCCTACAGCACAGTGTCCCCGTCACTGCACTGGGGCATTGGGGTTTATTTGTACCAGAGGGAAGATTGCCCCCTGCTGGCCCACCAACACCACTTCCAGCAGCAACTCAGTATTCCCTGGTGGTCTCCCATCCAAGTACCAACCAAGCCCACACCTGCTAAGCTTCAGCCATTTGGCAGGAGCAGAGTGCATGGAGGTATGGCTGCTGGCCACCGTTGTTAAGCAAAACCTCTCGTAAATTCTATGAAACCAACGATTCTATCAAGAAAAAATAGTTCCTTCTTGTTTAATACCAATTAGCACCAATTTGTCATTTTTGTCATTACATTATTTAAGAAAACTACATGAAACCATCAAATTAATCTCCCTAGCTCTGTCTTGCTTTTTAAAATGTTGCCGTCTCACAGTGTAGACATTGCTTTTTTCCAAGACACTCTGAAACCGGGTTTGAATGCCAGTTAGCTTTATGATAGCTTCGCCGTCACTTGTCACCTAGCCAATATTAAAATTCTGGGTTTTAGGTCAGAATGGTCTCACAGCATGCTTGTTCTCCCGGCTAGCTAGCTAGCTAACTATTGAATTGTATTCAAAACAGCGGTTACTACAAACGGAATCGTTCACAAAGATACAGATGAAAATGCATCCCGTAGCCATGAGTTAAATACGGGACACCTACTGTCCAAATAAGGGACGATTCCATATTTTGCGGGATGGTTGGTATTCCTAAATGAAGCCAGTAACTAGAACCATGATTCAACGTTGCCATCTACTGCGATATTGGAAAATTAAAAGGAGAGGGGACGTAACAACAATTCAAAATCAAAAGAATAATGTTGCTGTTTTAACTACTTTAGAATGCTGGATTTTGTAGCACATTGATTTTAGAACTGTTAAAAGGCCGAGATGTCCCTTTACTGAGAAATAGTGCCCACCCTTGGACCAATCAGAATCGAGTATTCAGCCAAGCCATTGTATAAGTCTAGTTAGCCGACGTTAGCCCTGCTTGTAATAGTCAATTAAAATGCTTTTCCTTTTCCATCCCCTTTTGTAATTAATAGGTTTAAGCCTTTACATGTTCATTATTGATTAGTCTATATGTATATATGGAATTGGCTGCGATGCAAGGGGCATCAGCTAAAATCTTGCCTAGGGCACCAAATTGGTCTGCTCGGTACCATTTGCGAAGCTGCTGTGAATCGTGGACTACAGCTAACAGCTGTGCATGGAATCGCAGACACTGGGAACACTACTCCGGCTGTCAGAGGTGTGTGAACATTACTTTGAAGGAAAGTCCATTATCGGCAATGTAGGGGATTTTTTCCCTGAGTAGTCAGGCGATTGAAAAAAACAAATGAAACATTTTAATGCATAATTAATTTCCTGTGAGGTAAATAATAGTCCTGCTATAGGCTACAATGAACAGAAGTTTATCTTAGTAATTGGTCGTTTTAAACGACGCAAAAAAACGAAACAAAAAAAAAAAAACAAACGAACAAAAAAATAAAAATATTATCTTTCCATTTTCTGAAAACAGACGCTCCAAGTGCAGAATATCATAGGCGAAGAAGCAGTTATGCGCTATGGTTTTGACGATACATTTGCCACCATCTGACGATGGCAAACTTAACGTTGAGCAATTGGTAGTTTTTGTATGTTGCATGAAACCAGCCTTTGTTCGTTTATACAAGTTTTTTTCCCCCCCCATTTTTATCAAAGTACACTCTTTACTCAGAAACATTTTACAGCCCTTTTTTGTCAGTGTAAGACAATTGTATTAAGTGTAATCGCAACTGTATGAAAAAAGTATAATATTTTAAGTTCAGCATTATTTCATGTGCGTTTTAGAGTTTGGAGAAAGAGACATGAATCTCGGAATTTCTGCTGTGATGATGTATTATCAAAGCTGGCCACTAGATGATAGTATGCTGACGAAATGGCTGTAAGGAGGAGGACCACAAATGCCCAAATTAAAAATAAGTAAATAAATATATTATTTAATAAATGAATGAATGAATGAATAAATAAATATAAATGCAAGAAAAATGCTAAAATAAATGAATATACACAGGAATAAATAAATAAATATAATATAATAAATAGATAAAATCTGACATAAAATGGGTATTTCTGCATTTATTTCTATATGCTATATTTCTTGATTCATTCATTTCTATATATATATATTTATTTCTGCATATATTTGTTCTTGATTTATTTATTTCCATATTTATTTATTTCTTAACTCATTTATTTCTGTATATATTTATTTCTTGATTCATTCATTTCTGTATTGCTTCATCCATATGATGATGAGGGGGCATGGCTTTTACATTCGGGCAAGCCCAGAGTAGGAGAGTAGGAGGTCAGTGGATGCAGATGCAGAGAGAGATAGTGTACAGTTCAGATCTGGCATAATCTGAATTTGGGAGCGAAACCACTACGGTTAACCTCTGTGATGCAGCTAACTGGATCAAAGAATCCATGCAAAAGAGTATATAATCAGGACCAGCATTTTCAGCTATGTTTCAAATCTCAAGCTATCTGTTGACAGTAGGCTGTAGGCATCAGTGTTGGGGAGATCAGGGAAATATCTAACATTGCTATATTACACTGGGCTGAAGACATACCAATCATGAAAGCAAAGACATTTTGAATGAAATCAGATGAAACCAAACAGAAACTAAGCTTGTAGCCACGGAAGCAGCTCATGTGATTTTGTGACTGGTGACAGGTGACAAGCTGGTGAGCCTTCAAATGAAACAAAACTCCAATGCTACCTTGTAATCTTATATTTTAAAGCTTAAAAACTATATTTTACACTGACATTGAGGCATACAGATCATGAAAGTCAAGACACATTAAAGTAGTCGCTAACTATGACTGGTGACAAACTGCATTATAGTTTAACCCGCCTGGGGTGTGCCTGCACTTTTGACTGGCTAGCAATCCCAGCAAGCTAGAATGCTATACTAAAACTATGCAATCTGTTAGTCACTGAAAGACTCTTTACGATTAGCTTACGTACATTTGGATTCCGTGAAAAACACACTCAATACAAGATCCAGCACCCGAAAAATACTTCTGGTAAAAAAAATAAAAATTAACTTGTGTATAGCCAAAACAGACGTTTATTTGGCAAAACCATTTTATTCATGCAGTTTATTCATCATGTGCTTCACACACACCCAAAGCACTGGATGCAGATAGTTGTTCAAACATATGGTGTAGTCATTAAAAAAAGAGGTAACAGCTGAATTGCTGATTATTTTCACTATAAATGATTGCCATTTGACACTGATGTGACAGATACACTTTGAATGATCACATTGTGTCCAGATGGTAAGATGAAAAATCACAGGGCCAAGTTACTTGACATATTTTAGGAAACATTGGGTTGCAGCATTGCTTTTTAATACTACATGTATACAACACATACAAAGCCAGTACATAGCAACTAAGATAGCCAATATTGTTTCTTGTAACTTGGCCTTATTTTTGATATTAGTACTTTTAGTGGCAGGCCTAGATTAACAAGTTTTAATGACTTATAGACAGTGCTTTGTATGTGTGAGTAACTTTGCATTTTTGATGTTGAAAATATGTTTTTCTTCAGATATAATTTCTTTTTGTACTGTGTTTGTTATGAGGAAGTGATAACAGTAATGCATATAACTAAGTTATGAGAGGCATGCATACACATACATACGGTACATGCAAACACATACATTGTAACGAGACCCAGATCTAGACTGCAGTGATTGCGGGGGGGCAGACAGAGTATTTGGGGGGACAAGTTTTTTCCAAGGCACAGTGTGTGCCATACAGTTAACAGGCCTGTATTTCTTTAACGCAAAGCCATTGACTCATTAACTCAAGATCACATTGAGTTTTTTCCATTTAATTGTATGCACATTATGTGCTTGTGATCAAGAAGTTAATATCAGACTCAGAGATTGTGGTAACGTAGGATTCTGCATGTTTTACACATAAGAAGAGCCAAAATGGAGGGGGAAATACACTGTGTTCAATAAAAGCAGATATTGGTCTGCCATCTGTGTTATTTATTGATCATATTTACACAGCCATTGTTCAATATCAATGTTATCTGGCTAACTAAACTAAAAGCAAACAGAGTGAGCTGTGCTTACATGAGCTGGGAGAGCGTGAGGCCCCAATTTATGACATAATTCATAATGAGTAGCTCAGCAGACCAGGGTCTAAAAATGCAAAGTAACCCTTTAATTAAGAAACGATGTGGATTACGTTACCTTATCTGAAATTTTACAGTGTCATCAAAGTTTACCATTTAACACTGGTGCTGTGGTATATAAAATAAAAAATAAAAACAAAAAAACAATTGCTGAGATAAACAGTACAGTGGCCCAATTCAAACTATAACAGACTGGCACTCTCAGAAACCCAACACCAGACCTGGGTCAAATACATATTTAAAGTATTTTAATTACTTTAAAATACGGTTTTTAGAAATGATTTGAAACACAGAATTTACAAATACTGAGTATTTAAATTACAAAAGGCATTTTAAAATACATTTAAGGAGCATTTGCATGTATTTGCAATTACTTTCAAATATGTCTTAAAAAACATTTAAAATACTGAATTTTCAAATATAAAGTGTTTGAATTAATTGAATTATTTGAAAATACTTTCACAACATATGGCCAGTGGTGCAACACGTGCAATTGCACCAAGCTGTTGAAAGACTTGAAAAGGACTGGATATGTGGGAATCAGCTCTGAAAGTTGAGCATTTTGTCTAATTAAAGGATAGTATTTTGATGAGAACACATCAAGTGACTGCTGATGGCCCCAGTCCAATTGTAGCAATTTCCATTGTTAATTGACGGTGAATATGCACAGCTGAATTCTATTTTATCAGTGTCTAACCTTAGAAAAATGTATAGGAAGGAACTGTACATATGGCTGTTGAATGCTCAGAAAAAAGTAAATACAGTAAAAGGCCACTAGCTTTAAAAAGATTGCATGGGTATGAATTAACTGGCAAGTTGCTTATTAAGAAGTCTGAGTTTGCCATCCCCTCCATGCAAAGGCATATACAGTGTGGGCATTTAGGCTATAGTCTGTTATATGCAGCGCGTGGATTGTTTAAAATTGCCAACATAGGCTACCCTTGCCCAAATTCAACCCCTAGCCCCTAGTAGTTGCCCTCAGTATTATAACATGCTGATGTCAAATCGAGGGCCACTCACAAAGATTGTACAAAGATGCAGCCTTCAGTATGAAGCCTGCATTGTTTCTGGCTTGGTCATTTCTATTGTCTATCACTGAACTATTTCAAAATATTTTAAAATTATATTTGTATTTGAATATATTATGTACTATATGTAATGTACTATTTGAAAAGTATTTGGCTTCCCAGGAAAGTATTTATTTAAAGGAATGTATTTTTAAAATACTATTTGGGAAAGTATTTGGTTTTCCATTAAAATAATTTAAATGAAGTATTTACAAAGTATTTCATGTGTAAATGAAAATACACATGAAATACTTAGAAAATACTTCAAATATGTATTTAACTACATTGTCAAATACAAATATGTATTTGTATTTTATCCAGGTCTTTTGTTTACCCAGCAATCTTTTGTTGCATGGGGATGGGATGACATTTTACAAATGTTACTCTTTGGAAAAAAAAAATAAAAAAAAACAGCAATCTTATTCAGAATGCCCCCAGAATTGATTTTGTATTGGTTAAATGAATGTTATTCAAATTGTAGCTAACCCGTCTTGACATCATCTTGATTGCTCAATACCGATTTGTCTAAGTTATGCCGAGAAAGAGAGCCGATAAATATTTACTGACATGGCTATTTTTACATGTATATCTTTTCCAGGATCTTGCCTACAGTGCGGTGAGAATGGCTGGTTTTTGTAATAATGGTAAAAAGGACACATGAGCTGCATTCTGAATTCCCCAGCAGCTAGAATAGTACACTAATAGAAAACTAGTTTGAACAACAACATTTTTAAAATGTATTTCTTTGCCAAAATATCTTGTCTACAGTGAGGTATAAAGCATTTTAGTTTTATGAATGGCCATTCTTTTTATTATGGAGAAAAAGAGGATGTGAGCCTGGTCAATACAATTCCTGAACTGAAAAAGAATTTTAAGCCACGGGGCCAGAGACTGTACGGATACCACTAATATTGATTCATGTTTTTGAGCAAAACAGGATAACCCCACCCTAAAAGTCTCACAGGTCATGATGCCTTTCTCTCCAATGATAGATTATATGCGGAAGGAAGCAGCTAATTTTTAACATCGCTTTAAAGAAAACAACCGTTATATTCTTGAAAGTTAGCAGTTTATATGTTGTTATTTGACTATACTATAGCATTAATGACATTGTGCATGAAAAGTAAACTGTCAATATATGTTTTCTGCATCAAGGGATGGGCAGGGCAGGAACAGGGCTTAGGCTGCATTCACACCAAATCAGGCAATGCGGCACCGCAGGGTTGTGCGGCGGTGTGGGCGTGTAACTACATGGCCCATTTGTGTGACGTCTTGTTGTGAACTTTAACTACCCCCCCCCATTTCCTGTCCGCTAACTCAAAAAAGGAAGCTTCTTGCTATCGTTATTTTGCAGCGTAGACTGCCAGCCAGACGCAGACGTCGAAGCTGGGTACACGAAATAAACCAAGCAAGGACACAACTGGGAGAGTATCATCGTTTGGTCCATGAACTCCATAGTGCTAGGTACAATAAACTAACATGCAAGAACTGCTAAATAGCGAATCTTTTATACAGCTTAATTCCGACGTTCGGAATTGATATTTAGCTAGTAGCCTAATTATTGTTTCGGTACTCGTCCCATTACCTGGTACTGTCAAATCACGATGATGATAATAAAATCAAATCTTAGGAAATTAATCGTGTCAGTAATTCATCTGACAGTTGCTCGGTAAACAGTGGACTGCTACATGGTAATTTAAACAACTTACGTGATTGGCTACTGCAGCGTGACGGGTTGCGTTCCGGCAAAAGTTGATTCTGGTTCAACTTTCTTGCCGCAGGCCGCCGTTTTTTTTTTCGGCACCCCATGCGGTCAACCACTGCCGCAGCCTAAACGCACTACCCCCATTTAAATGAATGGGAAGACTGCCGTTTTGCCGCACAACCCGGCGACAAGCTGATCTGGTGTGAATGCAGCCTTAAGCAGTCAATGACCATGGAGCGAGGGATCGGGTTGGAGCACTACCGTGGACTCAGGGCGAGGTAAGGGGCAGGAGCCCCATGGAAAGAGAAACAGAGAAGAAAAGATTAAGACTAACTTAACACGTCAACTTCGTAAGGCCAGCTTGACAAATGAGGCTAAGCTAACTAACGTATCCGCTCCGTAGAAGCAAGCTTGACACTTCAGCTAATCTAACTAGCGTGTCTGCTACGTAAAAGCAAGGTTGACACTTAAGGCTAAGCTCCCTACCCAGGCCAGACATCCGTGTTTAATTTCATAGACTCCGTGATTATACTTGACCATTTAACAGGATTATAGGACTATAGGAATAGGACCAACTAAAGAGGTAAGTTTTAAGCCTACACTTAAAGACAGAGAGTGTGTCTGAAGCCTGCATACATATGGAGATTGTTCCATAAAACAGGAGCTCTATGAGAGAAGGCGCTACCACCCATTGTAATTTTAGATACACATGGAATTTTCACATAACCAGCATCTTGTGAACAAAGTAATATTGAGGAGAGTAAGGAATAAGTAACTCATTAAGATAGTCAGGGGCTAAACCATTTAAAGCTTTACAGGTTAACAATAAGATATTGTAGTCAGTTCTTGATTTGACAGGCAGCCAGTGAAGAGATTTAAGCACTGGACTAATGTGTTCCCATTTCTTAGTTTTCGTAAGGACCCTAGCAGCTGCATTCTGTACAAGTTGTAGACGTTTCAAGGCCGAGTTGGTGCAACCTGACAATTGGGATGGCAGGTATGCCATCCCGCCAAGGTACGCCTTGGCGGGGTGGCATGCCTCATAACTATACAGCACCGAGAATTTTGCACTTTTCAGGGTTCCCCACAGAAATAACCGCAACAGCCACGGACACTCAGCCCTTAAAAACATTTATTTCGGTACATTCTGACTCCATTTCAACAGACAGAATTAATTAACTTCACATGTCCACACAATAAAGCCCCAAACTAAGGGGATTTTGTGTTTTCTCCTTCTTCTTCTCCTTATTCTTCTTTTTCCTGCCAGAAATGCTCCAAGTCTCCCCATTGGACATTTTACCGACACCAGCCAATCCTTTACCTACACGAGCCAATCAAAATCTCACATACACACGTAAAATAGATATATCTTCTTTTTTTTAAAACATTTCCAGTCTCAGCTAGTCTGTTTGTGGCTGAGTGGTCAATGTCATGGTCTATGGATGATAGAGGTCCCAGGTTCAAGCCCTGCCTGGAACAAGTTTCTTTAACCTGCTTTTTTCCTCACTAATAATTGTCTATTACTTCTCAATTGTTGCTTTTGCACCACATCTACCCGGCGTTCACTGAATGTATACACTGCACTGCGTTGCCACTGGAAAGGACTGCGGACTGGAAAGCGTGAGGTAGATGGACCGAATCCCGCCTCACCCTCAGACGGCTATTTTACACTAATGTTTTCTTACACTTATACTAGCTTTACGAAAAGTCACTCACACACGGTGGTGCAGTGGGTAGCATTGTCGCCGCACAGCAAGAAGGTTGAGTCAAATCTCGGTTTGGGGCCTTTCTGTGTGGAGTTTGCATGTTCTCCCCGTGTCTGCGTGGGTTTCCTCTGGGTACTTCGGTTTCCTCCCACAGTCCAAAGACATGCAGGTAGGCCGATTGGAGACCCTAAATTGCCCATATGCATGAGTGTGTGAGTGAATGGTGTGTGCCCTGCGATAGATTGGAGGCCTGTCCAGGGTGTATTCCTGCCTCTCGCTCACTGCACGCTGGGATAGGCTCCAGCACCCCCCGCGACCCTGCTCAGGATAAGCGGGTATAGATAATGGATGGATGGAAAAGTCACTCACGGCCAGCCATATGCATTTCATGACGGCAATGCATTTCATGCTTTTCTTAAAAAGTTACACCAGCTGACCACTGTGCCATTTCTACTAAATATATTTCTTCGCTTGGCTACTGTAGAAAACGTTCTTATCAGGAAACACCACGTTTCTACATTCATGTTACCTCGCCCTGTTCTCTATCGAGCCACACACAAACAATGTGTCTGCAACTCCACATTAAAACATTACATTTAAAATCATGACTCAATCATAATTGTAACTACTAAGTAGTGAACATGAGAAAAGTGCAGCAGATTTCCTACGCAATATCACACGTTACTTCACCCACTATTGTAACAAGTGATTCCTTATACCGTCTGTTATGTATACCGTTCAATAAGGAAACTCATCTCGCTCATGGTCACTTCATTTACTTTGCAATATAGTCTGTGATATGATATATGCAATCTTTCAATATTTCTTTGCAAAATAAAAAAAGCAAATTCATTTTTTGCCTAGACAATTGCATTTGTGGCACTTTATTTCTACCAAAATTATGAATATAAAGTAATATAAGTTAGTATTGTAAATGGTACAAATGTCTTGCTTCATTTAAGCCATTTTCAAGTCTCTGTGGTGTTCACATCTGGAGTTATAAAGCTTTGAATAGGGTACCCCCTAAATGGGTAAGGATTGGCCAGATTTGGCATGTGCACTAAGGGGTTAATTTAGATATGTTCCTTGGCTGGAAGAAGACCACTCATATGATATTATTTATGTGGGCCTGAAAGGAGAGTTCTGAATCAAAAGTTATGCCAAGGTTTTTAACAACTACTTTGGAGGAGACAGAGAAGCCATTTATATTTAAGGAAAAATGGCATAACTTATCTCTAAGACATCTGGGAGCTACTACGAGCACCTCAGTTTTATCAGAATTTAACATGAGGATATTTTGGTTCATCTGAGTTTTCTTAGGTTCATCCATATAAAGTTGTGTGTAATCTGCATAGTAGTGATAGTTAACACCATGAGAGCTTATGATGTCCCCAAGAGGGAGCAAAGGACCCAACATCAATCATTGAGGTACTCCAAAGTTTACCCTGGAATACTCAGAGGACTTATTATTTAGCCTAACAGCCTGAAATCTGTCAGTGAGATAGGATTGAAACCACATAACGGATTGCCCATTGACACCAAATGATTTTTCTAACCTATGGTGGAGGATATGGTGGTCTATGGTATCAAAGGCAGCACTCAGGTCAAGCAGGACAAGAACAAAGATACATCCACAATCAAGTGAGAGAAACAGATCATTCAATACTCGGGTGAGGGCTGTCTCAGTACTAAGAAGAGAGCTACACATTTCTCAATATAAACATTTCTCTTTGATAAAAATAGGAAATTTGAAATAGGTCTATAGTTAGCCAGGTCTGTCTGGTCAAAATGTGATCTCTTGAGCTAAAATTTGAGGTTTAGTTGCTGCATGATTATTAGTTAGATCAGCAACTGTTTTTAATAGGAACTGGGGATTATTCAAATTTTCTTGTATAAGCTTTGAAACATACTTACACCTTGCATTGGAGAGAGAATGCTTATAGGCACCAAAACTCTCTTTCCATGCTAGGTGATATACCTGCAGTTCAGTGGAACGCCACTTGCGTTCCAGTTGGCGAGACTTCTGTTTAAGAACCTGTGTAAGGTCAGTATACCAAGGTGTAAGTCTCTTCTCAATAACTTTTTTTCCTTTTCAATGGAGCAACTACATCAAGGGTTTTATGTAGTGCTATAGTCAATTCCTCTGCTAGATCATCAATTGACAAGGAGGAAGCAGAATCGAAATCAAAGTATTCCAGAATTTTATCAATAAAGTTTGCAGCAGTGGCAGTAGTAATAGTGCAAACGAAGTACATTTTAGGTTCAGATGTTACGGGGTGAGCCAACTGTAGGTGTAGTGTTGTAAGAAAATGGTCAGACAAAATAGGGTTAGGTGGGTAGATTACAACATCACTGACATCAGCAACAGCAAAATTTAAGACTATATCTAAAGTATGACCGCAATAATGTGTGGGACCGACAACATTTAGAATGAAGCCGATGGATTCTTAGCTATTCACAAATGCAGATGTACGAGGGTCATCTGCATTTTCATAGTGCAGGTTAGTCACCTAACATCACCACTTTGTCATAGCTTATAGCTAAGTGAGAGAGGAATTCTGCACAAAGCTAGAGTATGGGCCAGGAGGCCTATAGATAGTCACTAAGACAATGGGCTGAGAAAAACGGCAGTGCCTACCGTCATTGGGCTGAGAAAGGTTAATTAATAGCACTTCAAACGAATCAAATTTATAATCTGGTTTTGGAATTGCACGAATAAGGTCATTGTGAATAGTAGCAACACCACCACCTCTTCAACAAATACAGGGGATTTGACTATATATTAAAACAGGTGGGAGGGGGGGAGGGGGGGTGGATTCATCCACTTTCTGCCATATTTCAGTGAGACATAATTCGTTAACACAATAATCAGTGATTAGTTCAGGTACAGGGTCCATTGATCCTGAACTTATGCTCAGAGGATTTGCAGCAGCTCACCTTCGAATAAAGTTCTGTTATTATTAAATGGTCTCAAACTTTCATAATTTTGTTGATAGTTGGTGAATGGGAGATGTACTGTGCAGTACAGTACAAGTCCTTAGTTTTGTCTTTTTAATGGAGGACAAAGCAAGTGTGATTTGAATAATGACACAGTTAACAGCACATGTATAAATATTCTAGTGAATAGAAAAGAATGTGTGTGTTTGGGAGGGTGGGGCTTGTATATATGTATGGGGGGTTTCATCTATCTATTAATATGTCTTGAATAATATGATTTTTAACTGCAAAGGCTGTGCCAATAAAGGATCGGTTCAAGGTCAAGGTGCTCCACTCTGCTGTTCGACTCTCAGAAGATAATAGACAACCACCAAACGGTGGTAGTTTTTATGAGCATTGAGCATGGAATGCGCAGAGCAAGTTCAGTCAGGAAAATCTATCTGCTGGTCGGCCTCAGCTATCACAAACTCAATAGTTTCCATAATCAACCAACCATATACATACAATATCTTTTTCATGCCCATCCAATCACATGAACACATTGCCTTTTTTAACCAACAGTCATAGCTCTCCACTGCTGCTTATTGCCTGCACTGCTTTGCATGCTTTGCAAGAACTGCACTCACCCTCCACCACCTCAGCTACCAACTGTTGTTGGGA
Source organism: Anguilla anguilla (assembly GCF_013347855.1). NCBI lineage: Eukaryota > Metazoa > Chordata > Actinopteri > Anguilliformes > Anguillidae > Anguilla > Anguilla anguilla. The sequence goes on along the minus strand of NC_049205.1, from coordinate 23,466,421 downwards.
TCTGCTTCTAGGAACAGGGTGGGGGGGTTTCTGGTATTCCTCATCATGCTGTTAGATAGGGTAGTGCATGATGCTGAATGCACTGTAGTACCTCAAGCAAATCCATTCAGCACCTAACCAAAAAATGTGCATGCATATTAATTAAAATATTTTACCTAAATATCTGAGTTGTCCTGACTGAAATGTGCTTTTTCCATTTTCTGAACATTCATTTGTACATGTTCTCACAGCAGAAAGTCTTTGTTGTTCCCTCAGGCTCACTAATTGTTTGCTACTTGCCTGGTTCATGCGATTTCCATTATGAGAAAGGATAGCCATAGCCATAAGCAGCCATTATGGAGATCAGGAGACTCTCCTTACTGAATGTCTTTTCTACAGAACTCAAAAATGTCTTTAGACTGGATTCCATGCAATGCTACTGCTAATGGTCACAATGCAGATCTGTGACTTATGAAAGGAAAGGTCTGAATGTGATGTTGCTACGATGTAGGGGAAATTAGGGCTCATCCCACCCCTTTACTCAAATCCATATTTTCTCCCACAAAAATATTTTGTACTTAACTCTGAGTTTTGCGAGTTCAGAGAGAGAGAGAGAGAGATTCCCCCAAAATGTCTGGAGGCAAATGGCCAGCCTTATAGGTATTGTTAAATATATATTATATAGCCAGCATTCTGTGTAATTACCAAAACAGTCTCAACATGGCATTTTCATACTGTTCTGTTATATGTATGTTCTTCCCTGATTCTCTGTTTTTTTTATCCCTTCTCAGTCCCTGTAGTGTAGTGATGTCATTATGACACGCTGTCATGTGGTTCAGTTCTAGGAAGTTACAATAGTAGACCTCATGGGGATCTGCATGCTCTTATGCTATCTGTATCAGTCTGTTTGTTTATGCTCTTTGATAGCATCGTTGGTAAGTAATAGCATTTATAGTATGTTCATGCTTAACTTTGGATGAGTATTGAAACATATAAACGTTCAGATTGTTTATTATATCTGATGTTTATGTTGGAAAAATGTGCTCTCTAGTGGAACCTACTTTTTCCCTGGGTTTGAGCTTGGAGATGCATCTATATTCATGGGAGAAAACTATTCTCAATATGTTGGCTTTAAAGCCTAGTCTTCATGTAGAAACATTACAAGCCATGCTTTTTATGAATGTATTCATTCTTTCTGTTTGTCCATAGCCAGTAGCCTATATGTGTAGCCATGCACTGATATGTAGCCGAGTGTAGTTTAACTTCCTATTGTTTGATAGCTCTCTGTCTGCTGGGCTACTCTTTACTATACATTGTGCTTAAATATTATTTTAACTATGTTTATTCATATAATTGGCACTTTTGTGTATCTTCTTTTAAGTTTCACCCTGCCTATGTCAATAAACCAATGATGTTGGAGGAGAACGTCTCTGGTTTGTAGGAGGAGTTTAGCTGCCTGTCAAATTATGCTCAGCACAGTATAAGGAGGTCAGAACACATACATTTAAATAAATTTGTGCATAAACATCTATAGTTGTAGTACATTTCTATATATTTTGTTCATAAATTACATTTTCATTAGTACTACTTATAATCCTACTTACAATTATAATGTTCCATGGTTTATACTGATGGTTTATATTTGCTGGAGAATATTTATGTTAAAGCTTTTGAAGTTGTAATGATCAGATGTAATGCGTAAGTTTTTGCCTGTGACACAGTGGATCCAGTGCTCTTCATTTTTAGCTTATGGTATGTTTATAACATACTTAAAACCTTCTGACAGTGAAAGAGAGAGGGAGAAAAGTTTCAGAAAGGAGTATTACTACACTATGGTATAGGCTAAATAGGATTGTTTGACCTTTGCGTTAAGGTCAGAGACGTCAAAGGTGAAGGCTCTTTCAGAGGCATGTGGTGAGCAGCTTGGTTCTCAAAGCTTTTGGACGTTTTATCTGCACCTGATTCTGCTGGCTGGAAAGCCAAACTAGAACCCCAACTCCTTTATTTTCTTATGCCCAGAGGCCTCAACACTGGTGAAAAGGAATTAAAACTGTGACGAAGATGTGTGCACAGTATGTGGACAACTCCTCAGTCCTCCTGGCAAGCCCTGGAACACAACTATTTTCAGAGGAGTAAGTGTACAGTATCAGAAAGTCTAACCAATATTGCCTTTCCAGCAAGCTGCATATAGTGAGCGGTTGGTCTTGTAGCAGGTAGATTTTTATCTTACCAACGAACAAATGCAATGAATAAATTTGATCGTACATGTTTGTGAACTGAAATTTCCCTGAAAGCTTTTAGATGTAAGATGACAAGTTGCACCAGAGTTTTGTTAGATTACTGAGACCGTAGCTACTGCCATTTGTCACTAGTCATGTGTAGAAACTATTTTATGTCTTGGTTTTCATGATGTATGTCTGAAATGTGAAATTCTGAGTGAAATATAATTTTTAGGTTTTTATATGTAAGATGATGAAGTATCACTGGAGTTTTGCATCATCAAGGCTAGCCAGCTTCTCACCAGTCACATCACATCAGCGGCTACAAACTGGTACTGGGTTTCATCTGATTTTACTTGAAAATGTCTGTGCTTTCATAATCTATATGTTGTAATGTAAAATTCAGTGTAAAAAAAACAGTTTTAAAGGTTTCACACATAAGATGACAAGATAGTACCATGGTTTTGGGTCGTTTCAAGGTCTTGCTTTAGAACCATCTCTGCTGTAACCTTAGCTAGGTACCAAGCTGCTTGCTCTGCTCTTATCTGTGTAGACTAGCCCCACCCGCCCTGCCTGCCCAGTCTTCTGGCCCCACTGCAAACGCGCAACAGGCAAGGCAGAAAGTGGTCTATGGTTGTTAAGATTCAGGTGTGGTGAAATTTGGAGTGGCTGATTTCATAGCCCGGACTTTTTTCTTAGACCGTTTATTTATTGATATCTGTCGGGATGTGAAGGAAATGTAAACAACTATGAACAAAATTTCCTACAACAAACTTACATACTGTACCTTCAATGTGGCTAGGACACCAGGAGTAGCCTATGTTATAGGACTATCCTACATTTTTCCCTGACAATGAGGCATATTGCATAAGAGTTTGTGTAGCTAGTTATTTGCCTAGTTAATTATTCCGGTTTCCACACTTTAATATGCTGATAGGTTTTAAAAAGACTGACAAGACCATACAGTGTGTAGTATCTGACTGGCATTTTGCATGCCTTTTGCTTTGGCAAGCACATATGCAGATCATGTAAATACTCTACAGATAAATCACTTTAATTAGAAAGAATTTGGATGGTTCATTTAGCCTGATACAATTTCTGTGAGCGTTGTTCTAAGCACTCAGTATGTTTTTTGCTCATTATTTAAATTGTGTATTTTTCACTCATAGTAATAAAAATATGATCAGAGGCGTCACTAGGGGGGTGCGGGGAGTGTGGACCGCACCAGGTGACACCATCAGAGGTGGGTGACATCGAAATGACAACATCGGGTGAACAGTCGACCGCATCGGGTGTCACCAACCCTAGTGACGCCACTGAATATGATCTAAGAATATATGAACTTGGATTAATTCCATAATACAGTGATTCCTCTCTCAAACAGTTGAATCACAAATGTTTACATTCAATCATTTACATTCATTTAAATTAAGGTTACAAAGAATAAATAATCATGTCTAAACTGGACAGCATATCAGGACAATGTAGGCTATGAAGAATTAAGAATTAATTTGACCAATATTAAAATGAAATACCATAGCAGTAATGTTTATATGTTTTTCTGAAGGGAGGAACTTTGGATATTTAAAGGATACATGCAATGTCCCATCTCATAGGTCAAGATGGATCAATGGTTGAATGATTAAGACCTTGGGAAAAGGGAGGGGCATGGAGTAGACGTGTTTCTCTGAGCTCCGTGTGTTCTTACTTTCTCATTTATTTACCGTCTATAGTCAAGTTTGGTCTCAAAACATACTACTATTTAGTCATACATCGATGCAAGACATAAATTTGCACAGAAAATCTGCAACCTAATGATGCCCGGGCCCGGCACTCGAAGGGGGAAGACTGCCTATAAACAAAACATTTGTTTTGACGCTACTGATAGCCAGAGCGAGGAAGACACCGACACTTCTGGTGCTAACTCTGCAGCCATGTGGAAGGAGATGTCAGACTCGATTCTGAAGACCATCAATGCACGGTTTTCCAAATTTGAAGAGAACTTCCAATCCCTTCAAACTTTCCAACACATCCTATCTGATATAATGGACACATTCGATGAGGTGGCCACCGATCATGAGTCCCGCATCATGGCACTGGAGGCTACGATTACCAAGCTACAAGACAATAACAAACGCCTCCAAGCCAAAGTCAACGATTTGGAAGGCCGATCCCGGTGCAATAACATTAAAACAGTAGGCATTCCAGAAGGAGAAGAGAAGGGGAAGCCGACAGAGTTTGTTACCAACCTCATCCCCAAACTTCCAGAAGCCAGTGATGAATGACCGCGTGCAACGCGTCCAGCCACGGAATCCACCTGAAGGGCCACCAAAGCCACGTACACTCATAGTTCGAGTGCACTTTTACCAGGATAAAGAAATGATACTCCAACTTTGATTGCAACGCACACTGGAATACAACGGTCAACGTGTCCTCATTTACCCGGACTACACAGCTGATGGATCAGTGGAGTGACTTTCAGGGGTTGATGCAGACCATGTGAGAGATGAAAGTAAAACATAGCCTGCGTTATCTGCCAAACTCTAAATAATCTGATAAAATCTAGAAATATGGTGGATATATGGAGACTGCAACACCCAACAGACAGGGATTACTCATTTTTCTTCCATGTCCATAGATCATATACAAGAATTGGCTATTTCTTAGTGGACTCAAAATTAATACCCAGCATTCAAAATACAAAATATCATAACATATTGATATCAGACCATAGCCCTGTGTCACTACAGCTAAAGCTATCCATACCCAAACGCAGCTACTCCTGGCGCTTCAATCCTTGGTTGCTCATCGACCAAGATTTTAATAATTATATGACTGTGCGGCTCAATGAATTCTGAGACTAATGATACTGGGGAAGTGTCTGACTCCATACTCTGAGAAATCCTCAAAGTTGTTATGCGAGGTCACCATTTCCTTAGAAGCTTCAAAGAAAAGGGAACAATGCAAATGGTTTGTGGAGATTGAGAATACACTACCAGCTATTGAAGAATGTCATAGAAATTCTCTATCCCAGGCTGATTATAATAAGATCTTGAACTTTAAATATGAATATAATACTATTCTTGGTGGAAGGGTTAGCAATCTCTTACTCAAGCACAAACAGAAACATTTTGAGCCTGAAAGGTTATTGGCCAGACAGTTGAAGGGTGCACAAGCTAGTCATGAAATTCATAGAATCAAATCCAAGGGAGGTACATTACTGACAAATCCTAAAGAGATAAATAATTGCTTTATAGAGTTCTATTCTGATTTATATACTACTAAATCTAAGGCTACTGGTGCAAACTTTGCAGAGTTCTTTGATTCTCTCAACTTGTCAAAACTAGATGAGACATCTAAAATAGATTTAGACTCCGCATTTTCGGAGAATGAGTTGGTTGAGGCAATCAAAGCATCTCCCTCTGGCAAAGCAGCAGACCAAGATGGTTTTGGTTGCAAATTTTACAAAATATTCCATAAGGTTCTTGCCCCAATTTTGCTCAGAATGATTAACAACTCGATGGAAAACAACAGGTCTCCAAATTCCCTGTACGAGGCAAATACATGTATTCTGTTGAAGAAGGGTAAGGAAGACACAGACCCTAGCAATTATAGGCCCATAGCCCTCCTACACTATGACCAAAAAACGGTTACAAAGATACTAGCTAACAAACTTGGGAAACACATATCGTCCATTATACACATGGACCAAACAGGGTTTATCCCAGGTAGATTCTTTCAGTTACATACCACAGCTCCTTAACATCATGTACATTGACCATGGAAGGGACTCCAGGGCGGCTGTCTTGTCTCTCGATGCCCAAAAGGCGTTTGATCAAATAGAGTGGCCATATGTAACAGGTGCTGGTGTTTTGGTCCTCAAGTAGAGTAAGATCATTTTTCAGTTTTTTACAGATTATGAAAGTGCAGATTGTAAGCTTTCAAATGATGTGTCATACATTGAAATCTGAAAACAGTTGAAGATATGCTTATTTGAATGTTGATACTCCTAAAATCAAGTAGCACAGAAAATCCCCTTGAAAGATCTTGAACTTTTCGCACTTCTCACAGGGAGATAATGGGTGGGAACAATAGCTGGTTAACTCCACCCCCAACCACCTGTCATTATCTGTCAGTGGGGTACCCTCAGGAAACAAACTTGCAGGGCTGACATGTTTAAATTGCTAAATGTACATTAAAATAAACTTTAATCGCAAACGTAAGCACCATAAAATGTGAAAATGTATATCTTATATCTTAGGCTTTTAAGCCTAATGTATTAAGCCAAAATGTGTATTAAGTTTTTAAGCCAATAGACATAGCCAGCAAAAATCTTGCACAATTGTGATGTGATTAATGACAGACAAAGGATATAAATTCTTTGTAATTTATTTAAAAAATAACACCATTAACAGATGTGCTTACGAAAGAGAATAAAACATTTATTTACAAGAGAATAAAACAGCTGGGGCGATGCAGTTGAAGTGAATCTAAAATCGGACAGTCTTGTTCTGAGATACTGCACCATGCTCCGTGTAGGATTGGGGTATGGACTGGAGAAGATTTTTGCTAATCCTGAAACAAAAAAACAATGGTCTCAGACTGTGGTCCAACTAACTGCGCTAGCTAGCAACAACCTAGCTGGCTAACAAAGAAGGCTGGCTAACAAAGGCATGCAAGGCATGGCTGTAACAAAAACAGCCATGTCGATTCTCTGCATGTTTAGCAAAACAAAAAAACAATGGTCTCAGATTGTCGTCCAACTAACTGTGCTAGCTAGCCAACAACCTAGCTGACTAACAAAGGTATACAAAGGCATGGATGTAACAAAAACAGCCATGTCAATTCCCTGCATGTTAAGCAAAACAAAAAAGGTCTCAGACTGTGGTCCAGCTAGCTAACGCTTGCTGACAGTTCTAGCTAGCTAACGCTAGTTAACGCTAGCTAGCCAACCACCTAGCTGGCTAACAAAGGCATGGCTGTGTAACAAGGACAGCCATGTCGATTCTCTGCATGTTTAGCAAAACAAAAAAACAATGGTCTCAGACTGTGGTCCAACTAAATGCGCTAGCTAGCCAACAACCTAGTTGGCTAACAAAGGCATGGCTGTAACAAAAACAGCCATGTCGATTCTCTGAATGTTCAGCAAAACAAAAAACAAAAATGAATGGTCTCAGACTGTAGTCCAACTAACTGTGCCTACCTAGCTAACACTCGCTAAGCTAGCTAACACAAGCTAGCCAACCACCTAGCTGGCTAACAAAGGCATGGCTGTGTAACAAGAACAGCCATGTCGATTCTCTGCATGTTTAGCAAAACAAAAAAACAATGGTCTCAGACTGTGGTCCAACTAAATGCGCTAGCTAGCCAACAACCTAGTTGGCTAACAAAGGCATGGCTGTAACAAAAACAGCCATGTCGATTCTCTGAATGTTCAGCAAAACAAAAAACAAAAATGAATGGTCTCAGACTGTAGTCCAACTAACTGTGCCTAGCTAGGTAACACTCGCTAAGCTAGCTAACACAAGCTAGCCAACCACCTAGCTGGCTAACAAAGGCATGGCTGTGTAACAAGAACAGCCATGTCGATTTTATGCATGTTTAGCAAAACAAAAAAAACAATGGTCTCAGACTGTGGTCCAACTAAATGCGCTAGCTAGCCAACAACCTAGTTGGCTAACAAAGGCATGGCTGTAACAAAAACAGCCATGTTGATTCTCTGAATGTTCAGCAAAACAAAAAACAAAAAAAAGAATGGTCTCAGACTGTAGTTCAACTAACTGCCCTAGCTAGATAACACTAGCTAGCCAACAACCTAGCTGGCTAACAAAGGCATGGCTGTATCAAAAACAGCCATGTCGATTCTCTGCATGTTTAGCACATAACAACATGAACATGCTTGCCTACATATATAGCTAGATGATCACACAGTGCCTAAACAGGACAGACAGATAGATTATCAAATTTACCCAAGTACAAAACAGAATGTTTCACGGCAGACGACGGTGTTGTGAATCGCATACGTCGTTCTGATGCTTTCGTTTGGTAGGCACTTTCTTCGTCGATTGAGTCATTTCTGAATCACTAATGGAAGTCAGTATAGTTCCCAAAACAAGCATGTTGTTGTCTGCTGACAATGAGGCTGTGTTCAGTCTGGATTTGTAGACCAATTCTGGAGACAGTTTTTGGCTACACGAGATGGCCGGTTGTTGTATGTTCTCTTTTCGCCTCTGCTGGCACTTGCAATCAAAGTTTTGTATTTTGTCCATGTCCTTTGTAAAATCGGTGTCCACTGTTACCACATCAACTGATCTTAAAACCTTTTAAATGTCAACAGTCACAGCGCCATGGTTATTGTCCTCTTCATCGCCAGAACACAAACTATCCAGATCAGAAATGTTGTCGTCGTCGTCTTCGCCATGGTCAGATTCAGAATCAGAGTAATTACCATCATGCATGTACTCCATGATAAACGAGTCCATTAGATCTCCACTGTCGATTGTCCTACCAGCAGCGAAAAGCTTGTTAACTGCAGTGGCAACAGGTTGAGCGTCCACCATTGTAGCAAACTCACAGTAAACAAACATACTACCACACGGCTTTATTTATGGGAGGTGGCTTGACCGAAACTAAGTGACAATAGCCAACGAAACTAAACATGCTAATCAAACTGCACCCCCGTTACGCCCCAAAACCCCGGCTGTAAGAATCACTAAAACAAGCCGAATTTGCTGACAAATTATGAGTATTTAGTGATCCTAAAAATGTTGTTTATTATATTGAGTGACTTCTTCAACACTTTAACTTTCGTAATGTGAAAAAAAAAGGAAAACAGTAAAAAAAAACAAAAAAAATAACATTTTTTGCCTCCTAGCGTGATTTCAAGATTTGCGACTTGCAGACCTTTCCTCCAGCACCCGTCACATATATGTTTGAGGCACTCTGTAGATTTGGATTTGGGGACTCATTCGTGGCATGGGTCAAAATGCTATACCTCTGTCCAATATCCTCGGTCCTCACCAACAATGATAAATTGGGTCCTTTTGAACTACACCGCGGGGTGAGGCAGGGAGACCCTTTGTCTCCATTACTCTTTAACATCTCCCTGGAGCCCCTAGCAATAGGTATAAGGAGTCACCCTAACATTCAAGGTATCAAGATTGGTAGTGTGGAAAGCTGTCTAAGTCTGTATGCAGATGGTATGTTGATGTGCCTTTCGGACCCAGAAAACTCTATTCCCCATCTGATGGATTTCATTGAATCATTTGGTAAGCTCTCTGGATATACCACCAAGTGGGGAAAAAGTGATTTTATGCCCTTATCCGACAATATAGACTCAGACTTTCTCAGCTCGTTACCATTCAAACTGGCACATGATCACTTTACATATCTAGGTCTCAAGATACCTAGAAACCCCAAACTTATATTTAAATTTAACTATACACACATGGTGGCAAAACTAAAATTAATTCTGAGACAGATTAAAAGTGTTAATAAATTGCCTGATGTTTCAATATATATCCCTGTGTCAAAACCATTGCTTTTTACCTTCTCAGACAGACAGGGTGTTTGCTGTGTGGGAGGAGAGGGGGCTCTCAAAGGTTCATGATCTATATGTAGACAAAAAGTTTGCGTCATTTAATCATCTAAGAGTAAAATTTGACCTCCCACACTCACACTTTTTTCGATACCTCCAAATCAGAGACTATGTCAAAGATAACATCCCAAATTTCAAAAATATGCCAGTACCTCACTCATTTAATAACCTCCTACAGCTCCCTCCGGACAGCGAACATCTAATTTCCCAGTTTGTTTCTGTCTTTACCACTTCTGCACCTACTGATCACCTGAAGGAAGCCTGGGCCAAAGAATTGAATTTTGACTTGTCAGATGACATCTGGAGGGAAGGATTATCCAGAATCCATACCTGCTCAATTAATGCTAGATATAGACTGATTCAATATAAAATCATGCACAGGCTTAACTACTCGAAAACTAAACTGAATAGAATTTATCCTACGGTCTCTCCACTATGTGATAGGTGCAGAATGGCAGATGGCTCATTAGCTCATCTTTTCTGGTTATGTCCTCTTCTACACAACTTTTGGTCAAGTATATTTCAATGGTTCTCTAAAGTCTACGAAAAGGACATTTCACCTGACCCTGGCTCTCTTTGGATGCTCAGAGACTGCTCTGGGAACCACGTACACTGTAAAAAGTCCTTCAATGGTACTGTCCATATGACTTTATTTTAAAAAGTATATTTTTTCCAATAAATTAATTTCCTTTTCTTTTTGTTTTTTTTAAGTTACACACAAATAAAAAGCGTGAATGTTTTAGTAACTTATTATTTTCTATGAATACACACTATAAAATCTATGAAAATTGATTTTATTGAACTTTACAATAAATTGATTTAACAAAACCCAGTTTAAGGGCTCATATCAAACGTAATATGTCATGACCCGCCCACATGCAGCAACATGAAGAACGGGGCATGTTTCTGCTCTCTGCCTGACCTGTTGTTCTTGACCAACGCGTCGTGCAGTTACCGGTGTCTTCTTCACGAAACACATGTAAGTAACCATTTGCATTGCTTAAAGTTACATTTTACCCGAATAAGAATGGTTGTATTGCACCTATATATTTGTCATATATTTTCTTGGACAATCCGTTTGTGAAATATATGCGCATTTGTGATGCCTGGGTACCTTCCAAAATAGCTGTGCATAATACCCCACGTGTTGCTTATGGCGTTGTTGCCTTTTTAGTACAGTCTGGCTTGATTGACAATTTGTTTATTCAGTAGGCGAGAGTATAAGCTTTCTAACGATGTATAACATGTCTAATTTTGCTTTTGGAATAGCGTTTTATAGGTCAGCGTAATTGAAAAATGTCTTATCATCGCATTCACTTACACATTCACTCTGTGGTAGCAGTAAAAGACGATGCACCTAATGAAATTTTGTCAACGATTTTTCGTAATTTCTTGGAAAATACTATTATTATTGAGGACTTCTGAGCATAACTAAAGCATATGTTTGCTGATAGACCTATCTGACATTGTTTTCTGGAGCAAAACAGAAGCGGATAGAACTATCATTGATTTACTGTCTCTGTCTCCATCTACTGAACACAGATAAAATGGTACAAATGCCTTGCTTCATTTAAGCCATTTTTCAGGTCTCTGTGGTGTTCACATCTGGAGTTATAAAGCTTTAAATAGGGTACCCCCTAAATGGGCAAGGATTGGCTAGATTTGGCATGTGCGCTAAGGGGTTAAGTAGATCAGACTAACGTAAATGTTTTAGAGGTTTTTGCAATACATGCTTTTGTGTCAAACTGTTATCTGTCATTTACTTGAGGAATTAAGGTATCCAAAAAATAGCTAGTTTTAGGGGGGGAAATTCTAATCTTAAGGGCTTTCATTAGGCTTGTATCCAAGAGGCTAGAAATAACCATACCTTTTCTACATTTTCGATGACAGATGGGATGGCCCAGTAAATTATGCAGCACTGATGCCCAGGGCCTTTATTTACCTCAACTGCAGAGGGTACCAGGCCTTTATTTGAAACAGAATGTAGTGTATTTGAGAAAATATGGTACACACTTAAAAGTAACTAGAAATGAGCATTCAAAGGGTTATTTTACATGATGGCAATACATGATTAATACTTGGATTTGTTCCAGTGTGCAAGATTCTATTGGAAAGCCTATATGTCTTTTTATTAAGTTTAGTGTACAAGATCTCAAATTAGGATTGTTCTAGAATTTTCTAGTTTTCAAAGTGGTCTCTACAGAAGATGTCATTTTGAATCATCTGAATTGGATCACGTAACTTCTATTTTATTTTTTTATCTTTCATCAACAAATGAGACAGTTTGTCTTAATTATTGTGTTCTGCTTGTATGTCATACAGGGAACAGCAGAGAGCAATGTGCATGAGGACCGGAAAATGCACAGTACGAGGATCTATGCTTGCCGTGAGCCAGATGCAGTGGGCATCATCATCGAGGAAATCTCAGTGCTTACTGATCTTGGCAATCCGGCCAGAGCATGCTGCCTACTCCTCGGGGTGACATACGCTCTGAATCTGCAGTATCCGTCCAAACTTTACAAAGCTTTTGAGGTCTTTCAAAGACTTTTTGTGGGACTCGATACACTGCGCCCAAAACCAACCCCCAAGTTTGTTAGTTTCAAAAACAAGCTTCTATCCTAGACAGTCAAACATGACTGTCGGCCTTGCACAAAACAGCTGTTTTGTTGGTTGTGTTCAAGAATGTTATACATTTTTCTGAGCCTGATGAGTTTGAGTGTTCAGAATGTTGTGAAGGTTTTATACTAAGCCACAGGTCAGAATTTCTGGTATGTAAATAGTTTTAATGTTAAAATGTTTTAATATATACATGCTAAAAGACACTACTGTGAAGGTTTTCTACTAAGCTGCACTTTATAAGCTGAGGTGAGAGGTTCTGGTATGATAAAATGTTTCAAAGGGAAAATTTGCCGATTTTCAACCTTACCTCTATGAGAGTTAGGGATATAGTGTGAAAAACCGCCAGTAGGCACGAGAAGATCAGCAACAACTGCAGGCGTTTTTCACACTATATCCCCAAGTCTGATAGATAGAGGTAAGGTTGAAAATCAGCAAATTTTCCCTTTAAGATTATATACACATTAAAAGACACTGTATTGTGAAGGTGTTCTAAGCTGCATTTTATAAGCCAGAAGTTGTATATAAAAATGCATGATTTACTTTTTATTTTTATAACAATGTAATACTGAATACAGAATGTTCAATTCATTGCCACCTTTTGTATATGGCAGCATATTTACTTTTCAATAAATAGTGGAAACAAATACCTCTCTTTTCTTTATTTGTTAAATTTATTGCAATGCTAAATAATTATTTGAAGCAGATTACACTTGAGCATAAGAATTGGTCAAAATTAATAAGATTCATTCAAATCAAATTCGTAACTTTTCTTTTAAATGTTACTTATTTTAATTAAGTCTGATGAGGTTAATATGCTGACCTTTTTGACAAAGGTTAAACTCAATTTCTTGGCTGTTTCTCATAGACTCTACTTAATTTTTTAGCATACAGTAAAAGGCATATTAATGAGTTTTCCCAACTCAAAATACCAAGAAGTTCACTAAACTTACAAAAAGTGGTTGGAAAATGTTGCCTCAATTTTTTTTGAGTTAGATCTAAGTATCGGTCTTTATAGTGTATGAGGAACAACTGGTTTTAATGCTTGGAATGGTTACGGCCAAGACAAATTATTTTAATGGACTGGAAATCACCCTCCCCTCCCTGCTTTCAGAGGTGGCTCAACAAAATGGTTACAGTTGTACAAATGGAGAGAATACACTTCCTCAAGTCCAAGACAACTAATAGAGTCATGAAAATATGGGGTCCATTCATAAAATCTTAAAGAGAACTAACCTAATTGTAATGCAATTCCTGTAAAGGCTTAATTCATATATTGTCTGGCAGCTATATGTGCGTCTGATATTTGTTGTTTGTTTGTTTTTTCTTGTTTTATAGTTTTTTTGTCTCTCTATTTATTTGTGTTGAATGATATGTATGTGCACTTTATAAAATTCGAAAACTGAAAATAAAATTAAAATTTTTTTAAAAAAGACCTTGGGAAAAGGCTTGGAAAAAGACCTGGGGCCTCATTTATCTTCTTGGAGTTCATCTAATTTAGAATCTCAAGATCATTTCCCACATTGTACTTATGCTTGGTTTATAAAAATAACTGAGACCAAAAGAAGTTACTCAGGTAGCTTAAAAGTGGTGTATCTTACGAATTTGAGACAAATAACTCTAAGGTGATATAGAGCTCGAATAATTGCATAATGCTTTACCATTAACTCTTCTTGTGAATGTGGCCAATCTTCCTCTATACAAGGTGGCATTTCAACATTTCTTGCATTCGTCTTGCCTAAATTGACCATCAATTAATGTAATGTAATTAAACATTTTTCTTAACCCCTTAGTGCACATGCCAAATCTGGCCAATCCTAGCCCATTTAGGGGGTACCCTATTTAAAGCTTTGTAACTCCAGATGTGAACACCACAGAGACCTGAAAAATGGCTTAAATGAAGCAAGAAATGTGTACCATTTACAATTAGATTAGTGTATATTCATAATTTTGGAAGAAATAAAGTGCCACAAATGCAATTGTCTAGGCAAAAAATGAATTTGCTCTTTTTTAGTTTGCAATGAAATACCGAGAGACTGCATACAGCAGGTTAAACTATACATGTCCTGGATCAAAAACTTCTTGACCACAAGTTCATACTATCTAAGGGTGGAAGCAAAAGCAGTGTACCCAGCATCTCCAAATCAATCCAAAATGTCTAAATTATGCATTGCTGTAAATCACAACATATTCACGTATTTCACTACAAATCAACTGTTTTGACTCAAGAAACTCACTGTTGCATCATTTTCAAGTGGGAATTACAAGCTTTCCATCAGTACAATGGTCTAAAACATCTAGGGGTCCAGAAACATATCCAAAATCTCTCCAAAAATGAATAAAATGGTTTTTATCCATTATAAAGCATATAAATGAGCCTTTTATGAAGGTTTAAGATGAAACATTGATATCAGATTAAAGAATAATGCAAAAATATTGTCACACAATACAGTGCAGTACCTAAATGTGTAATAATTAACTTGTGTGTATTTCTATACTCTGTACTCTCATACGTTTTCTTGTATGGAGATGGGACGACATGAAAACAATTTTCAACCGTCCACCACGTTTTGGCAATGTTCCAACTCTCATGTCATCACTGTTGTATGCATCACAAAAACTACTGAACTACCAACGCTTACATTACAATGAGAAATATCCTCATTATAAAATACCACTAACCTATTTAAAGACACTCAATTTCAAAAATAACGTATATAACCAAAATATTTTGAGCAGTAATAGCAATGATGAAATCTTAACTGTGTTCAGTAGAGACAGAGACAGTAAATTAATTATACAGTTCTATCCACTTCTGTCTTACTCCAGAAAACCATGTCAGCTAGGTCTATCAGCAAACATATGGCTTAGCTATGCTCAGAAATCCTCAATAATAATAGTATTTTCCAAGAAATTACGAAAAATCGCTCACGTTTGTCAGGTGCAGTGTCTTTTACTGCCACCACAGAGTGGATGCGTAGGTGAATGCGAAGATGAGAAAACTTCTGGTTACACTGAGATATAAAACACTATTCCAAAAGCGAAATTAGACATGTTATACAGCATTAGAAAGCTTATACTCTCACCTATTGAGTAAATGAATTGTCAATCAAGCCAAAATGTACTAAAAAGGGCGACAACACCGTAAACAACACATGATATTATGCACAGCTATTTTGGAAGGTACCCAGGCGTCACAAATTCACGTATATTTCACAAACGGATTGTCCAAGACAATATATGACCACTCAGTCTTAAAAAGGACATCTCTACACGTAAAACCAACAGTAAGGTTTTATATCTATTCAATATTTAGTCCCAGATATTGACTGTAGAATGACATGGTCTCATTTTTTAAAACTTTGTCTTGTTTATTTTGTTATTCAATGAGCAGAGTTTTTACTGCTATATTGGCATATCTCAGGACTGTTGTTGGGTTTATCTTGCTGCTATGACGGAATACGATTTTTGAGTGGTGAAAGAATATCTTTATGAATGCCCAGATAGACAATATTGTCCATTATGTCATGGGTGGGGGGTGTAGTTGCAGATGAGACTGGCAGGGGGTGCTTGTTAAACGAACGACCAGAGGGACAATGGTGGCACTGCGAAACTCCATATTCGGTATAGTTGTTGTCGTTTACTAATAAAACTAAAACAAAGCGTTTCTGTTTTTAACTTATACTTCGGTTGCAGTAGCACTGAACGTCTGAGTTCAGCTATCTCGGCACAGTCCAAAGACATTCAGGTTGCCTAATTGGAGACTCTAAATGGCCCATAGGTAAGATGGATTCCAATAGACAGCATGGATTTTCGAGATCAATTCAGATCAAACCGTAAACAAGTGTTTTAGGATGCTTTCAGGATAAATGAATTTAATTGTGGACTACCAAGCTTTAGAACATTTGAGATCTGTGATCTCAGATTCAACATGTTACATCCAGAGTTAAAAGATGAATCCAAATCCACTCAACCAACTCGCATTTTGTTGTTATGGAAAAAGTAATTTAATTTATGACTATTGTTAGTTTTTACGGACGGAGTGTAGCACAGTGGGTAAGGAACTAGACTTGTGACCGAAAGGTCACAGGTTCGATTCCCGGGTAGGACACTGCCGTTGTACCCTTGAGCAAGGTACTTAACCGAAATTGCTTCAGTATATATCCAGCTGTATAAATGGATACAATGTAAAATGCTATGTAAAAAAAGTTGTGTAAGTCGCTCTGGATAAGAGCGTCTGCTAAATGCCGATAATGTAATGTAATACTGCAGTCTTAGTTTAACATATAAGATGTTCTGCTTAATGAAATCTCACTATGCTCATTTCTTCTATTGTGTATTGATCTGCGCATGGCTTAATAGTGTACACTCAACATAAACAGCTGTGTCTACATTTGAACAGCACGACTAAGCACATCCCCTCAAGGAATTATGTGATATGGATGTTTGAACTCAAATGCAAATTGCTGATGTTTTTAATTGCTTGATCTACAGATTTATGTTATATTTTAATAGCATGAACATCAAACACTTGGTATAAAGATATAGAATATGTTAAAATACAGCCAATTAAATGTAGCCATGGAAGCATGCAAAAGTTGTTCATATTATTTTGATCCAAGACAACTGACTAATTGTAGTCCATATAGAGAATAAACAACATTTACGTTACATTTCTTTGGCAGGCACTCTTGTGCAGAGCAGAATCCACAGATAATGTAGAGTGAAATAATGTCTGACATTTGAAAAGAGCAGATATAATTTGTAAGAAAAACTATTTGTGAGTGTTATATTGTGGAATTTAAAACTTTAGGTTACTATCGTAACCCCCGGTTCTCTGAAACATCGAGTGGAGAGATCCACCTATGGGGAATGACATCCGGTCATGACTCCTCAGAAGCATCCAACTGCACCAAGTCTGGCTCTGACAGACAGTAGTGCGTCCAGTGCTACAGGAGGCATCGCCCTCGTGTAAAAGCATATAGGACACTGCAGTGCTACTGCTCATCAGTGAACATATTCGCTTCTCGTGCGCGGAAAGCAGGGCAGTGTTGGTGGATCTCTCCACTTGATGTTTCAGAGAACCGGGGTTACGATAGCAACCTAAAGTTCTCTTTCATCACCTTGTTTTGAGATCCACCTATGGGGAGATATGGACAACTTGCCCCATGCTCACACCTGAGAAACTGTCAGGCCAGCAAGGGCAGCCTCCCCCTTGAGGGGAGGGCGTGTCTGGCACATCCCATGTAAGGAAGTAAACACAAAGCAGGTGAGGGGAGATGCGTGAGCTTCACACAGAGCTCACCCCCAGAACTGCGTGGGCTACCGGAGTCCTGGTTACGTCCAGGCGGTAGAACCTAGCAAAGGTATGTGGAGAAGCCCAGTCTGCAGCTGAACAAATCTCCTGCAAGAATGAGCCCTCAGGCCCGAGGGGGGTGTTATCCCCTTTGAGTCATATGCCATAGCAATAGCTTCCACAAGCCAATGAGACAGCCGCTGCTTAGAGATGGCTTTCCCTTTGCAGGGCGGGCCCCAGGCGACAAAGAGCTGGTTGCTCTTTCTGAAAGCCTTAGTCCTTGTTATATACGTGTGGAGAACACGCACAGGACATAGCATATGCAGCCTTTGATCCTCTTGAGAGGAGTAAGGCAGTGGGTAAAAAACAGCAAGCTCCAACACCGCACACGTGAAAGCTGGGAAGCTTTTTAGCATGAAGGCTGGGTTGGGCTTAAGAGAAATCCTATCCATAATAGGGGAGAACATTGCGCACAAGGAATGCACTGAGAGCACATGGAGGTCACTGACTCGCTTAGCCGAAGCTAGAGCGAGCAGCAATACTGTCTTGAGAGACAGCAATTTGAACTCTATCTCATTTATAGGCTTGAATGGCCATAGAGACAGAGCCTCCAGCACCAGTGATAAATCCCAAGAAGGGATGTGCTTCTTAGCAACAGGTAGAGAACGGCGAGCCCCCTTCATAAACCTGCGAATGAGGGGGTGTTGCCCCACTGCATAGTCTTTGAAACCAACATGATAAGCAGTGATAGCTGCCAAGTAGACCTTAATAGTTGAAAAGGATTTCCCTTTATCCACAAAGTCCTGTAAAAAGCACAACACGTCAGTAACAGAGCACTGGTAAGGCACTGACTGACAAGAGGCACACCATCCTTCAAATACCTGCCACTTATTTTCATAAAGTGACCTGGTAGAGGGCACTCTCGCGCATTGGATGGTAGCAGCCACACGAGAGGGGACCCCTAACACAATAAGGGTATACCTCTCTTGGGCCAAGCCCAAAGAGCTATTTGCTCCGGGCGGGGGTGGTGTATTTCCCCGTTCGCCTGAGATAGCAGGTCCGTGCGTAACGGGAGTGCGCATGGCTGTGCATAAAGGAGAGGGATAATCTCTGCCAGCCTCGGTGATTTCGGGTGCTACCCACCTGGGTGCTATCAGGATCAGTGTCAAACTCTGTTCTCTCACTCTGGCTAGAGTAGGAGAGATGAGAGCGAGGGAGGAAACGCATAAAGGAGCACATCGGGCTATGGGTGGGCCAGTGCGTCCACGCTGAGAAGCGCGTTCTCGTCCCGTAGCGAGAAATACATAGGACAGTGGGCGTTTCCATGCGAGGCGAGAGACCCACGGCCACACGGCCGCACGGCCGAATGTCTGCCACAGCATTTCCACAATCTGGGGATGCAACTGCCATTCCCCGTAAAGTGGGTTTCCCCTTGACAACAGATCTGCGCCCGTGTTCAGAATGCCTGGAACATGGGTCGCGGGTATCGTCAGAAAGTTACGGCTGCTCCAGACCAGCAGCCTGTGAGCTAGACAGTGGAGCTGGAGGGAGCGCATGCCACCTTGCCCATTGACATATGCAACCGCAGTCATGTTGTCGCAGCAGATTAGCACATGATGTCCCCTTAGACGGGGGAGAAAATATCTGAGAGCTATCCAAATGCTTACTAGCTCCAGATAATTGATGTGAGCTGAGCGTAGCTGGAGAGCCCCACCCAGAGAGGGATGCATCTGTTGTCACGACTTTCCTCATGAGAACGATCCTGAGAGGGGTTCCCTGAGTATAAAAGTCTGTGCTTTCCCAGTGACGCAGAGTTTGGTAGCACTCGCGTGTCACCGAAAGGCATCGCCTACGGGGCTGAGGTGGAGGGATGAAATCCACCTCATAAAGCCCCTCATTCTTAATAGCCCCAGTGGAAGGACCTGAGAGGCTGAAGCCATCAGCCCTTGCAGCCGGAGGCATGTGCGATACTGTGCTCTAGAGCCCAGTTTGAACTGAGAGAGACAGACTCTGAGTGATAAGATGCGGTCTGCTGATAGCCGAGCTCGCATCAACACAGAGTTTAGGTCCAGTCCCAAGAACATTAAATTCTGGGATGGAGAGAGATTGCTCTTGGGGAGGTTCAATCTGAAACCAAGAGACAGATGTGTCAGAACTAGCTGTGTGTCCTGCACTCTGACTTTCGAATTGGCGATGATGAGCTAATCGTCGATATAGGTCAAAATTCTGACTCCCGTTAGTCTCAATGGAGCTAGACCCGCCTCTACACAAAGACAGAACACCCGTGGGCTTAGGGAGAGGCCGAAGGATAGAACTGTGTATTCGTAGCAAACACCGCGGTGGGCGAAGCGGAGAAATTTTGTGTGAGGGGGATAGATGCCTACGTGGAAAAAGGCATCTTTCAGATCGATTGATGTGAACCAATCGTTCTGACGTATTGAGCGTAGAAGAGTGCTGTACGTTAACATTTTGAAGTTGTATTGCCTCAAATGTTTGTTCAGCACCCTGAGATCCAAGATCGTACGTGGGGAGCCATCCTTCTTTGGAAACATGAAGTAGTAAGATTAAAAGCCATGTTGGGCTTGATCTCGTGGAACCACACGGATCGCCCCTTTGTGTAAGAGAGAAGAGATTTCCTCCTCTAAAACATGGGCCGTACTCTCTTTGCTTCAAGAGTAAATGACTCCGTTGAAACGTGGTGGTTTCACTCTGCACTGGAGTGCTCAGGACCCATTCTGGGGCTGACACAGCCTGCCAAGCTACGATGTGGCTTGTGAGTGCCCCTGCCGGTGTAGAGGACCGGGAAATTCGGCCGGGTGAGGCCAAATCAAATAATGGTGTCGGCGCTCCACCTAGTGGCGAAACCAGGGGAGGCCTTGTGTGTTTTAAAGAGAATCTTTTCACACAGTTTTTTTATTTTTTGGCCTTTCAGGGCGGAAGCCTTTAACAGAAATAGCCTGGTGTTATTCTGCACACTGAATGTGGGTAACACTAACTGTGTGGCTAGAACAGAGTCTCCCTCTTGGGGTATTGAGAGGGGGGACTGAGGGTGGGAGAAATGGGAACTGGTGCCCTGACCACAGTAAACATGGGGGTGGGAACCCCTGGGGGGAGAGGGGCCATCCCCCTGAACTTGAAGTCTCCTCTTCTTGGAGAGGGGAGGCAAACATGAGTCCTCCGGGCTGGTCACCCCAGAATGTGGACTTAGCCCCCCCAGCAGGGAAGCCGGTCAGGCAGGCCGCTTCCACTTGGGGTCAACGGGGGTAGGTGATGGTTTCTTCGCTGCGGCTGCACCAAAGTTCATGTTACCCCAAGGTCTGGGAGGGGGGTTACCCTGCTGGCCTAGGGTTTTTCCCTAGGGCTTGGCTCTGCCCTGGCCCGGTTGCACATGGCGGTTCGCAGTCGGAGGCTGTGGGGGCCATATGGGAGGTGGCGGCTGAGGCGTAGCTCTGCGGGGAAGGCAGAGTTTGAAGGCCTCATCCTCATTCTTTTTATCATCGCACCGCTGCTGCATGAGAGTCAGCGCAGGGCCAAAAAGAGGCTGGCCTGGCTCAACTGGGGCACCTGCGATGCACCTCTTCTCACAGACCAGAGAGATTAAGCCACAGGGCTCGCTCACCAGCTACAGCCAGGGCCATGGAGCGACCACAGGCCTGGACACACTGGCGAGCATAGCGCAGAACCAGGTCGTTAATAATGACAATCTCTTGCCACAATATAGGGGAAGGGCTCCCCTTCTCAAGCTGTTTCTCCATCTCCTCAATCAGCTCGGCTTGGTAAACCGCGAGTAGAGAGGAGACATTGAGGGCTTGAATAGCGAGGGCTGAGGACCTGTAGGAAGCCTGGTGAATGGAGGCTGTGAAACAGTCCATATTATTTGGTAGGGTGGGCTTTGGTGGCGCCAAAAGCCCTCCCTGCTTGGGGTTCAGGTGTCTAGCTATGGAGGGTTTGACAACCGGGGGTTCCCCTATGGTGTGGGTGGCCATCTTTGACTTGTAGGCCGGAAAAGCCATGTTTGAAGTCAAGGGGGTCCTTCCAGTGATGCCTCGTGTTTAGCACAGGGCCTAGGAATTTCCTGTCGTAAACATCCCGCTCGCACACCTCCAGAAGCACAGCGTGGGGTTGGGTGTTAGCTGTCCCCATAGCCGGTGCTAACTGGGCGGATGGAATGGCGTCCTCCTCGCCTGAGTCATTACACGCAACTGCCGTGTCATCGTGCTCCGACTCAGGTGGCTCTTCTTCCAGTATAGGGGTACCGGAGAGGGAGAGGGGAAGGCCCAACATGTCTGGGTCGGACTGGTCAGCCCAGCTCAGGGTCGGAGGGCCTTGCGGGGGTCGAGGGGCTGTAGTGCTATCGTCCTCTTTATCAGAGTCCTCCTAACCGAGGTCATTGCCGTGGGTAGCAGCGACTCTCAGTCTCTGCCACCGTAGCCTCCTGGGCAAAGCCAGGCAGTGGCTGCAACTCTCCGGAGTGTCAAGGGCCTCCTAGGCATGTTGAAAACCCAAGCACATGACACAGAGAGAATCTTTGGCAGCGATGAGAGCACTGCAAGTGGCCGGGCAGGCTCGCGAGCGTAGCTCTTCGGGGAATTCGAGCGAGACGGGCTTGAAGTCAAAAAAAGCAAAGCGACCATCAGCAAGGAAAAACCAGAGTTACCATCGGCGTTGCCTTGCCAAGGTGGAGAGCACTGAAAGAAGAAAAGGGACTGAGGGGAGATACAGATGTGGCTCTCTTTCTCTTGGACTGGTAGGTACCACTAATGTTTATAAATTGCAGATTGCCTGTTTGTTCTTCATTAGGTTTGAAAACAACGAACGGGACCGTTTCGGGGCTAATTTATTTTCTCTGTTAGCGATCTAGCTACCAGACCATGTCAAGAAATGCAACATTATTTTAGACAACGTTGCACACAGTAGCCATCTCTCATATTAGGTAACGTTACATTAGCTAGCTAGCTAATGTAATTAACATAATCTAATGTCAGCTAACAATTCAATGTACAAAAAAAAGTTACTCGCACATGCAAAGCACTATAAGCCATTAACACTTGCAAAATCTAGACCTTCCACTAAACGTACCGATATCAAAATCAGGCCAAGTTACAATAAAAAATATTGGCTACCTTAGCTAACACAAATGAAACATGCTGTATTCCAAAGCAATGTTGCTGCTCAATGCTTCCTAAATTATTTAAAGTAACTTGGCCCTGTGTTCTCTCCTTACCATCTGAACACATTGTGGTCATTCAAACTTTTCACTGTTACATCAAAGTGTCACATAAAAAATTGGCCCGATGGAAGAACACATAATTTTAATAAATGTTTTCAACAGCTGATAAACACATACACACCAGAAACAATATGCTTATGCTCCCTTGTCAAGTTCATTTCAGTACATATACAACCGCTTCAACATTTCCAACATTTGTGCGTATTAAATATTCTAAATGCTGCACATACATACATACAGACATACAGTACATACAATACTTAATTATCCTGACATTTCCCTGGCACCATATAGAAAAGGCCGGGGGGGGGGGGGGGGGGGGGGGGGGGGGGGGAGAGTTCAATAAATGCATATACAAATTTTACATATTTCGGCTTCTGAAATACATATTTCATCTTACAAACCTACACACTCGTTTGCCCCAATCATGTACTATAGGCGTGATATTCCAATGAAGTTTCACCAACTAAGTACAATAGTACAATTTCTTCTGCAATGTTAAACAACAACATATCTTCTCTCTCAACACAATTTTCTAAACAAAACTATTTCATTCATGCATTTCATTCTACATGTGCTACATTCGTACTGCATGCACACAGTTCTTTAAACATATTGTGTAGTCATTAAAAAACATACATTGCTTTAAAATAGCTGAAATTATTCAGTAAGATTATTTCTACAATAAATTATTGCCATTTCACACTTCGATATGACACATATGTTTTGACTGACCACATTCTCTTCACATGGTAAGATGAAAAAACTTTAGGAAACACTGGATAGCCGTATTGCTTTGGAATACCGAATGTTTCATTTGTGTTAGCTAAGGTAGCCAATAATAACTTGGCCTAATTTTGATATGAGTACTTTTAATGGCAGGTCTAGATTTTGCAAGTGTTAATGGCTTATAGTGCTTCGTATGAGTGAGTAATTTAGCATTTTTGTACGTTGAAAACATGTTTTTCTTCAGATTACAGATGTACAACAAGTACATATACTATAACAAATGTAGATGCTTCCATGCAAGTGTACTGCATGATACAATTCGGCAATTAACATCCTATCATTCTCTGTGACGTGTATAAAAATGCTGAGCATGCCCAGTTGACCTCAATTTTGGATAAAGATGGCAAGAGGAAAATATCTAAGTGACTTTGAAAGAGGGTTCATTATTGGGGCACGGATGGAAGGAGCTTCAGTCACAAAGACAGCTCAACTGGCTAGTGTTTCAATAGGAACAGTGACTGAAGTGACATCTGCATTTAGACAGGGGTGGACAGTAACAAAGTACATTTTTTGAGTATCTGTACTTTACTTGAGTATTTAATTTTTTGGAAACTTAGGACTTTTACTCCACTACATTTGAAAGACAAATATTGTACTTTTGACTCCACTACATTTCTATGAATGTTGTTGTTACTCGTTACTTTGAAGCATAGCTTTGAAGTCAGCAGTTGAATCTTTTTTTTTTCTTTTCTAAAATGCGATTGGCCACATGCTGTGTTCCTCACAGAAGAAAAACCAATCACAGTAGCCTACTCCTACTACGCTGAAATGCTTGCTTGTTGCACCAGTGATTGAACAGTTCAATTTGAACTTGGTGGCGGTAACGATGGCGATGGCAGAAGATAAGGACGATTCTTCGCCACCTTGGCCATATCTCAAGTCCATGTTTGAGATTTGTGAAATTTAAAAAGATTCATATTGTTTTAAATGTTTTCTCTGCTTACCACGCACAAACTACATTGCTGCATTCAAAAACTCGCCATCCAACCTGAAAAAGCATGTTGAACAGGGGTTAAATTGGGGGTGGACAGCATCCACCCACCTTTGGTAAATAAATAAATAATTTTGACCGGCAGTTTTACAAATAACTATGACAATGCAGTCCATTTTTTGTATGCTCCAGTCCATGTGTTCCCTCTAGCCAGTTACTCGCTCAACCAATCAAAAATCCAAAGAAAAAACTTTCCTTTAAACTAATCATTGATCTCAACCTGTTTTCATTAGTAATTTTTCCTTTATTATCAAGTGTGCCAACGATCGGACTAATCAAATGGCAAGTAGCCTAACACACAGCGTCTTCATACTGTGTTAGGGGGATTAAATCATAAATTCAATTTATCCGTTAAAAATCCATTTTAATCATCAAGTAGTAATACACTTAACAAACAAGATACACCAGTCATCTACCGTGTTAGCTTTCAGAATAACCAGCAAAAACAAAACCTGCACTTCAGTTTTGTTTACAATCTACGCATTGCAGATATTTGCCATGAATTTGAATGCGGAGAAAGAAGTACATGTATCCACAAATAATGTTAATAAAAAATGTGCACAATTTCGTACTGCAAATGAAAAGAAATGTAGGCTATAAGGCGTAGGCTACTCACTAAAACTGCCTATTTGGGGAGAGTTGGCTATATGATAGTATTGCTATTGAGTAGCCTATTTTGTGGATTAATTGCATTGATACTCAAGGAAAATCAGGGGAAGATTCTGCCACTGCTTAATGATTAAAACGGATTTTTCTAAATGGCATTTATCATTTAATCTCCCTAACACAATGCGAAGAAGCTGTGTGTCCCTTTCCAATTGCTTAGTCAGATCGTTTGCATGCTTGTTAATCACTGAAAATTAATTTAAAATTTGAGATCAATGATTAGTTTAAAGGAAAGTTTTGCGCATCACCAATTTTCAGCTCACCAGTCGCTGCTGGTTTTATTTTGTTTCAATTCGACAGTTTAAGAAAGATGGATAAAGGAGGAATGAAAGGGAGGACAAAAGAGGAGGATGACCGATTATTTTCGTAGGTAAAAAAATTCTCAGCATTAATGACACTCCATAAACTTGAAATATTTTAAGCTTGCATCAATAGTATACATTCTTTTTCAAACATTGTTTTCCTTAATTACAATTATGTGCACAATACATTAAAGATACAACTATTTTGAGCTATTTTGAGCTGAGGCATTCATTGGTTTGTACCGTTTTTCGCCCACCTCCCAGCGGATCTCAGGGTCCACTAACCTCCCAAGTCCCAATTTAACCCCTGATGTCGAGGTATGTAAACGTTAGCTAACGGTAGCCCATTTGCTAATTATGAAGTTGTCTGAGCATTGGTCAGATGAAATTTTATGGAATTTGAGCGAAGGGTCATCCAACTGTTTCACATTTCAGGCAATGCTATCTAATAACAGTAAAAATGCATCTGTAAATGAGCTTCAGTAAATGCATCATAGAAACAATACAACAGTGCGTTGGCATTTTAAAAAAAAAGTACTTTTCAATACTTAAGTATTTTTAAAAGCAAGTACTACAGTACTTGAACTCGAGTAAAAATTTGACTGAACAACTTTCACTTGTAGTGCAGTAATATTTGACCAGGGGTATCTATACTTTGACTCAAGTAATGGGGTTGTGTACTTTGTCCACCACTGCATTTAGATATATGGGAAAGACAAAAAATTGGGTCAGAAATTGTAGTCAAAAGTGACCATGATGCTTATGCATTAGTGTGATATTTAAAGGGATCACCACCCTTAATAATGTAGGCCTTAATATTGTGTAAATGCCTTCAATTTCATAAATATATCATTAAAACCACATGTAAAAAAAATGTAAAAAATCCTTCAACTCATAGGTTGTCTTTGTTATTCATGTCGTAATGCACTCTGGATAGTGACGTCAAATGGTTGCACGTTTCACACTCCCAGTCCATTGCTCTTGTCCATTGAGCGACATTGAAAATGTCTTCTGTTCAGTCTTTTTGATTTGAGCCAGAGTGGGACATTACTCAGCAGGAAAGCACCAAGGACAACCCTCATAAAATAAATCAAAACGATGAAGATCGGGGGCAAGAGGAGACGAGAGTAGGGCATAAGAGAGGGTGTCTGTGGAACAACTGCTTGCCTATGCCAACAGAGACGGAAATGAGCTCCACTTTCCAGCAGCAGCCGTTCAAAGTCCCTTGACCATATGGATCAAACTATCGTTTTTGGTGAAACTGAAACGTGTACATTATCCCCTTTAATTTACATGACGTAATGTTATTATTAACCGCGTCATATGAGCTTAAGCCCGTGATAATACCTCCTTCAAATGCATAATCTCTAATGATAATATGTGGCTGATACACTAAGATGTTTAACTATTGAATACATCCTATTCACAGATATCCAATGTATCACATCACACACAAATTATGTTGCATTGTATTGATATTTTCAGTTAACTTCCAGTGCAACCGTTTCATGTCACCTACCCAAAGTGCATTGCACGTCTAAAATTTTGGCAATCTCCATTGGTCAAAATTTCTACAATACATTACATTACATTACAGGTATTTGGCAGACACTCTTATCCAGAGCGACAAACAACAAAGTGTATAACCAAAACCAGGAACAAGTGTGTTGAAAACCCTAGAGAGAAGTACAGTTCCAAGTGCAGGGAACGACTGCGTAGTTTAACTTGGGTCCTGTAGGTTAATCTGATTAACACAACAAAAAAGGCAACAAAGCAGTCTATGCAAATAAAACAAGCAATAATTGAGTAGGCACAAGTAAAATAACTAAGTCAACTAAGATAAACAGCTTACCTAGCTACAACCCTAAGATTACATAGTCAATTAGAGACTACAGGGAGGTAGGGAGGGATGGGGAGAGGTGCAGCCTGAAGAGGTGAGTCTTCAGTCGTCGTTTGAAGGTGGTCAGGGTCTCAGCTGTTCTGACCTCCACAGGAAGGTCAGAAAACAGACAGGACCGGGAAGCGGAAGTGTGAAGAGGGGGAGGTGCCAGGCCTCCTGAGGTAGCGGAACGGAGGGGTCTGGCTGGCATGTAGGGTTTGAAGATCTTGTGGAGGTATGCTGGGGCTGATCCCTTGACTGCCTGGTATGCTAGAACCAATGTTTTGAATTTGATGCGAGCCATAACGGGCAGCCAGTGGAGGGTAGTGAGGAGGGGGGTGACGTGGGAGTGTCTGGGGAGGTTGAAGTTCTATTAAAGGCTTCAAATCTTTTGTATGATTTTTACAACATATTTCCATAGTTGAGGGCATTTACAACATATTAAGCCCTACAAGTCTTAACAAAAGTTCCCTTTAATGAAGAACAGAAGAGCAACTCTTTCTCTGGTGACTGAGAATGTCAATGCAGTACGTAATGAGACTGTGTCATGAAGAACAGTCTGTCGACAACAACATACATAGTGATAGTATAGCAGGGTTCCAGTGCACATCTACAAAGATGTTGAAAAAAGTGATATGGGCAGATGAGTCATCTTTCACCATATTCTCGACAAGTGGGTGAGTGCATGTGTGGAATACACCAAGAGATCGGCCCAGGCCTGAATGCTTGACCCGTACAGGAGGGGTTCTGGTGGCTCTGTTATGCTGGAGGGTGGGGGGTGTCATTTTTATATATTGTTAACATATGCACACTTATTGAATTGGAAAACCAAAGCATGAACTTTTTTTTCTATTTCTACCTACAATAACACAAAATTTAGCTTAAAAATAATCCTAGATTTGATTTTCCTCGAAATAGCTTCCTTTGGATTTAATTGCTATTAAATTAATTCTTGGAAGTCTATCCAATCATTTTGTGCTCTTGTATTTATTAGGGGTCCAAGCAGCGAAGCTGGTAGAACCCTATTGTATCTGTTAGGATTATATTATTATTATTCTTATTTTTCTCTGCTAAAAGTGTCTGAGGCTCAGCAACCATAAGTCCTAGAGCAACCAAATTTGGTAGGTGGGCTCCTATGGCCCCCCACTACTCAGGCACTACAAATAACATATGTCGGCCAGATGGTGGCGCTATAACAAAGGGTCGTGCGTAAAAGGCCATAACTCCCACACCATAAATCAGATCAACACAAAACTTCATCGACCTATCCATCTGAACATGCTCTACAACTATGCTATTGGGAACACCTATGTCTGCCATATTGTTCCCCCGCCATTTTGACTTTTTAGTTGCGGCGTGGGAGCTTTCTCTGCTAAAATGTCTGAGGCTCAGCAACCATAAGTCCTAGAGCAACCAAATTTGGTAGGTGGGCTCCTATCGCCCCCTACGACTCAGGCACTACAAATCACCTATGTCGGCCAGATGGTGGCGCTATAACAAAGGGTCATACTTTAAAAGGCCATAACTCCCACACCATAAGTCAGATCAACACAAAACTTCATCGACCAATGCATCTGAATGTACTCTACAACTTGCCTGCCATATTGTTTGCCCGCCATTTGGACTTTTTTATTAGTTGCGGTGCGGTAGCTCCAAATCTAAAGTGTTACGGCATCTAGTAAACTCCTTTACGGCAAGCGGCTAGAAGACATCCATAGCGACGCAACTAAGTAATCCAACACCGTTGGGTCTAGTTTTTATCAGTGAGGGGAGGGTCTGAACGTCCTAACGGACAATATTATCTATCTGGGTAATCATAAAAATATTCTTTCACCACTCAAAAATCGTATTCCGTCATAGCAACATGATAAACCCGACAATAGCCCTAAGATATGCCAATACAGCAGTGAAAACGCTGCTCACTGAATAACGAAATAAACGAGACAAAGTTTTAAAAAATGATACCATGTCATTCTACAGTCAATATCTGGGAATAAATACACAACCTTACCATTGGTTTTACGCGTAGAGATGTCTGTTTTGAGACTGAGTGGTCATATATTGTCTTGGACAATCCGTTTGTGAAATATACGTGCGTTTGTGATGCCTGGGTACCTTCAAAAATAGCTGTGCGTAATACCACACGTGTCGTTTACGGCGTTGTCGCCCTTTTTAGTACAGACTGGCTTGACTGACAATTCATTCATTCAGTAGGTGAGAGTATAAGCTTTCTAACGATGTATAACATGTCTAATTTTGCTTTTGGAATAGCGTTTTATAGGTCAGC
Organism: Anguilla anguilla; assembly: GCF_013347855.1. Classification (NCBI taxonomy): domain Eukaryota; kingdom Metazoa; phylum Chordata; class Actinopteri; order Anguilliformes; family Anguillidae; genus Anguilla; species Anguilla anguilla. The sequence goes on along the minus strand of NC_049205.1, from coordinate 23,436,570 downwards.
GTAACCAAACATTTTCTTATCATCTCAGTCACACTGTGATATAGCATTAAAAGACGTTGCACCTAACGAAACTATTGTCAACGATTTTTCGTAATTTCTTGGAAAATACCATTATTATTGAGGACTTCTGGGCATAGCTAAGCAATATGCTTGCTGATAGACCTATCTGACATCGTTTCCTGGAGCAAAACAGAAGCGGATAGAACTGCCATTGATTTACTGCCTCTGTCTCTATCTACTGAACAGATTTCATAATTGCTATGTAAGTATTACTGCTCAACATATTTCAGTTATATACGTTATTTTAGAAATTGAGTGTCTTTAAATAGGTTAGTGGTATTATATAATGTGGATATTTCATACTGTAATGTAAGCGTTAGTTAGTACTGTAATAGTTTTTGTGACGCATACAACAGTGATGAGGAGAGTGTTGGAACATTGCCAAAACGTGGTGGACTGATATCTATGTTTCATCTTAAACCTTCATAAGGGGCTCATATGCTTTACAATGGACAAAAAGCATTATATTCCTTTTTGGAGACATGTTGGATTTGTTTCTGGACCCTTAGCTATTTTAGACTACTGTTAATAATTTAGACATTTTGGGTAGATTTGGAGACGCTGGGTACACTGCATAGTTTTTGCTTCATAGATCTTTAGTAGTTCCACCCTTAGATTTTATGAACTTGTGGTCAAGAAGTTTTTGATCCAGGACATGTATACTTTAACCTGCAATATCCCAGTATTTCATTGCGAACTAAAAAAGAGCAAATTCATTTTAGATTTTTTGCCTAGACCATTGCATTTGTGGCACTTTATTTCTTACAAAATTATGAATATAGATTAATCTAAGCTAGTATTGTAAATGGCACAAATGTATTGCTTCATTTAAGCCATTTTTCTATTCTCTATGGTGTTCACATCTGGAGTTATAAAGCTTTAAATAGGGTACCCCCTAAATGGGCAAGGATTGACAGGTACTCTAGTGGGGGAGTGGTTGGGGTGGAGTTAACTAGCTATTGTTCCCACCCATTATCTCCCTGTGAGAAGTGTGAAAAGTTCCAAAGAGTACCAACATTCAAATAAGTATATCTTCTTCAACTATTTTCAGTTTTCATTTCAATGTATGACACATCATTTGAAATCTTATAATCTGCACTATCATAATCTGTAAAAAACTGAAAAATGGCCTTGCCCTACTTGAGGACCAAAACACCAGAACCTGTCACATATAGACTATACGCCATCGCTGTGTCCTCCATGATGGAACTACTGAATGGGAAAAAATATTTGGCAAAGGGGACAATTTACCCTTTTGAAATCAAATCTGATTGTGTGTAGCCAAACTGTCACTCCAAGACTGGCCAATAGAGACACATCATCTTGTAGGATCATGAACATTTTCAGAATTGGGGTGTAGGATTATGTCATGGCTGAAAAGTTGACTTGCATAAAGTGTTATATAATAAATAATATTAAATATAATAACTTGATAAATATAGTTCACTATATAATATAGTTCAAGTGTTGAATATTTACATTTAATAGCCAATGTATCAAATTGCCGTTTCACCACATACAATGTATCTGTTGGAATGTATCTGTCTGTCTGGTGTGTGATTTGCACCTTCGCCACCCGCCTGCTCAAACCCAGTTTTCGTTGTAAATCGCAGACCAGTTCATGGCAGATTGCTAATTTCGGTGCTTTCCCATACAATGTGCAGTCAAAACCAAGATGGCGGCGCGTGCACAACGCGAGGCTCAGAGTCTCTCCAGTTTTCGCAAATTATCGGTTATCTACTTAGTCGTTTTAAGTCTGTTCACTCAGAACAGTTTTGCATACGTATCGTACACCCGACAAGAACTTATGGATATAGGATTATTCAACTCGGACAACTTTATCAGCGATCTCCGGCTCTACTCTGAGACCGCCAGGACACCGGAGGCTACCAACCCGGCTCCGCCGGCCGAAAGTACTCGCAGGCGGCGTCGAGACCGCAAACAAAAGCGGGGGACAAGAGGAGGGCTAAGAGCCAAGCTAAGGCTATCTCCTCATCGGCTATCTCTACCCAGCATTTTCTAAGCTTGCTATGAAAGAACTGCAGGCCGCCATTAGCTAACAACAGACTACACACCCGGAGGCAGCCTTTATTATTGCGGGAGATTTCAACCACTCCAACCTAAAGACTGTACTCCCCAAATTCTATCAGCATGTCTCATGCCCTACAAGAGGGGACAAGACCTTAGACCATGTTTACACTAACATGGCTGAGGCATACAAAGCCATTCCCCTCCCCCACCTAGGACAGTCTGATCACCTCTCATTGTTCCTACTCCCTAAATAGACACCACTCATCAAACGTGTGAAACCGTCAGTTAGAACAGTTAAAGTATGGCCAGAGGGAGCAGACTCTGTCCTACAGCACCGGTTTCAACACACAGACTGGAGTATGTTTGCCACTCAGGCCACCCTGGATTCCCACACAGACATTGATGCCTATGCCTCCTCTGTTTTGGACTATATCAACACTATCATCAACAGTGTTACCACCCACAAACAGATTACAACATTCCCCAATCAGAAGCCGTGGATGAACAGAGAGGTCCGCCTACTGCTGAAGGCACGCGACGCCGCTTTCAGATCAGGTGACGCGCAGGCCTACAGTTCAGCCAGGGCTAACCTGGAAAGGGGCATCAAGAGGGCCAAGCACAGCCACAAGCTAAGGATTGAGGAGCACTTCACCTACAACTCCGACCCGCGACGCATGTGGCAGGGCATCAAGGCCATCACGGACTACAAACCCACCTACACCTCCCCCCCAACCAGTGACACCTCCCTCCCTGACGAGCTTAATAACTTCTACGCTCACTTTGACAGGGACAACCAGGAGGCGGCCATCAAGGCTGTACTCCCTGCGGACTTCTGGTTAGATGCTAACTGCATTTCGTTGTCTCAGTACGTGTACTCTGTGCAATGACAATAAAGTTGAATCTAATCTAATCTAATCTAATCAATGCGTGCATGATCACAGACTATTCAAAAGCTAATCAACGGTTTTCATGGATCATATGCTGTCCAGTTTGATATAAATCCCAGAAGCGGAAAAAATGTATACATTGAATGTTTGTTCATTGTATTTTTTCTTTTTAATCATTTGAATTCAACAATTCTGTTACAATCTGCCTACTAGCCGAAAAGAAAATCTGATCCTAGATCAGCCGCTAGTGGCATCTTTACCCTGGAGTTTCAGTTGGCTTTTGACTTTGAACCTTGAAACATTATTGGGAAAAAAAACGCACGCGGATGTGTGGGGCAGGCATGAGTAGCAGAAGACATTCGGCATTGTACCAAGAAATGTGGTTCTGAAAGCATATGTTTAGCAGAAATATGACAAATATGTTAAGAATTTATTATTAAAACTATTAAACTGTTTCAGAAAACTGGTACCAACATGCAATATTGTCACACTGTTTTAACATGTTAATTAATGTTAGCTAGTTCAGATGGCTCGAACGTTAGATAACGCTAACGTTAATTTAGTGGTCTAATTTCCCTAACTTTATTCACTTGTTAAAAATCACAATAGCTACAGTAGCTTGCTAGTTGTATTTTAGCCTAAAATCAGATTTTGACTATTATTTTCTAAAGCTAGCTATGTTGAATTAATGAAAGTTACTGATTAACTTAGCTGTTCTTCTAGCTAGCTAGTAGCTAGTGATGTTAACTTAGCATAACCTTTAATTTCATCAATAGCACGTGACTAGCTATCCAACAGCTCTCACATAGCTAGCAATCCAACATTAGCTAGCTATTTGCTCTTCTAACATGGCATGCATAATTTATGTTGTGTATTTAAACCAAAGTATAAGTATGATGTATAAAAAGTTCAATTGGATGAGATATGGAAAGTTACACCTTAGCTAAGCTGGCCTATGTAGCTACCCAGATAGCCAAATGGATCTGACCTGAGGCCGTTTTTAAGACGATGCTCTCAGCATACAGTCGCAGTCGTAAACAGACTTGACTGCTTAACCGTGTGTGCTAGATATAAATATCTCACAAATATAATGTTCCAACTAGGGCTGTCACAATATCAAATTTTCATAAAATGATGTTATCATATCATGATAACACTATTATCAACATCTACAGTAATATACTGCGAACTTTAAAAAGAATGCTGTCACTAAAAATTTACATTTAACTTTGTGTTCAAGCATATATCAATTATATTCCTGACAGATTATAAACATTCATAGTAAATACAATCTGTCAATTAGTTTTTCTTCGCTTTTCTGAAGGACACGAACAGTGAAATGCACACAACCTGCTTGACTTGTCATTTTAAAGGAATAAAGACAGATGTATGTGGGTCTGAGAAATCAATTTTCGGTGTTACTAGTTTTACTAGTTAAAAATGAAATGCTTTCAATGTCCGGCATTTAGTCACTTCACTTGTAGTTGCACTGTCTACAATGTTTGGCTTAATTACCTCAGTTTGCACTGTCATTCTACTGCAAGCACGGACTTAAATGCTTTCTGTGAACAGTTTGTTAGTCAAGTCTCAGTTTTTCCTTTTAAAATTCATGTTTCTGATCCTTGAGCACCCATCACACCAAATTTCAATTTCTGAAATTGAGAATATTGGCTTTATAGAACCAAATTTCCCAAGCATGTGGTCTCAGTCTGTGGGTGAGATTTATAGTGACATCATGTTTATATGCCAATTAAAGTAACCTAATACGTATTTATTTTAGATGCGTTCTTGATGTGAGGCTCATTGTTAATAGCATTATTCCAGCTGGAACAGCTGTACACAAAACCACTGTATCGATAGCTAAGAGGCAACTTTTTGATTGGCCTCTGTATTTGGCTCACACTTCTCAGTATAACTTCCATACAATCATGACAGAGCATCATTCAGTGTCATGAAGCTTCAGTCTGACATCTAATTCAGCCTCATGCCCAGATAGCAAGAGACTTGCTATTTTTGCTATCTGGGACTCTCTTGAAATATCGCTAGCACTTCATTTTCGGTCAGTTTTCACTTAATCATTGTCAATCTTTGTATGACTTTGCACAACTTTATATGACTGGATTGTAGCTAGCTACTAACTTAATATGTTGTATGGCTAGCATAAGTCATACAGCAGCCAAATAACTGTAAAAAATTTTTAAAATTTAAATATCTAATGGTGCTGCCGGTTAGTTAGCAACATAAACGTGTTCAAAATGATCAAAGCATACATGCAAGATGATGGCATAGACACATATACATAGACCCCTCATTCACTGCTTCGGCCCGTTGCTGCGATACGTCAACATCACTGCCATATTGGACCAGGCAAGACTGGCCTGAAAACAAATACAAGTAAACGGGGGAGCTGCGGTTTTTCTGGATAAAAAGCACTATAACGTTTACATTTCTCAGCCGATTACAATGAGTCGTTTTTATATTCAAGGGTTTATGATCTACGTGGAGTACAAAAAAAGTTTTATCTCCAGTTACTTAGAATCTCGATAGTTAGGCTATAATCACTGCTAGACGCTCAAGAGAGGAGTGTGTATCAACGTTAGGTTTACTTGAACTGAATTACTTACGTGGTGGAAAATAATTAATTGTCATAAGGAATTGCCACAGTTAATTTTAACCTGGCAAGCTGGCTAGAAAGTAATAAATGCATTATACCATTTAGATGCTGATTCTGAAACATTTTTTCATTAGAACATGCTTGTTTTTTCACTGCTTGCTAGCTAACTTGAGTAGGATTGTAAATATCAAATAACCTAGATTCTAAGGCTAGCTTTGCTTGTTAGCTACCTACCAATGTTTTCTTGCAAGTCGTGTTTTGATTTTGAACAATCCTACTCCTTCAAGCCTACTCAAATCCAACGATTTCCGACGAGATGTTGAAAATAGGGTTTTGAGAAAATTGAGAAAAAGTCGCAAAATTTGACATTTTTAGAGCAGAAGACCAGTGGAGCAAAGATGCACATGACTTGAGAGATTGACATGAAGAAGGACTGTTCTTGAGATATGAGCCAAAAGGCAAACTTGATTATTACAGCGCCACCTATGGGCACAGTACCTCAGGTTTTGGGGTCTGAGTAGTGGGGGAAATTTGGGACCATGTTGTGAAGTTTCATGTTCATAGGTCTTACGGTTTTTGCTGCACAAACACTTTTAGGGGAGAAAAGTAAATAAGAATAATCGGAACAAAAACAATAGGGTTCCCACAGCTTCACTGTTTGGACCCCTAATAATAATAACTAGAAAGTTTACAATTCCTGAAGGAATTGTGTGGGTTTGCTTCAAATTCCAACTGGCACTGCCCTCAAGCCTCAATGCATTTCAATGAGGGCGCATAGCTCAGAAGCATGAAACCGTCCAGACACACGGCACACCGTAGCGTTACATATACAGCCAGGGATCAGCAAGTAGCGATTATGTTCCAGGGATTAGTCATATCCTAAAAGTGTCATGAGTAAAACTTGGCTAACTATATAGCTAGCTAGCTATGGCATGTCCTCACCTCTGTAACGTTATATGTTTTCCTCCGTGTGTCCATACATCTGTATCGGTGGTTGTAGTGTCCGTGTGTCCATACATCTGTATCAGTGGTTGTAGCTGAGTGTCATTACCTCCTATTCATGCGTGCAGGTTAGCATCCGTACGCGGATTGTAGCTGTGTGTCTGTAGCTCCTACTCATGCGTGCAGGATAGCATCCGTACACGCTAACTAGGATAACTAAAGTAGGCGAAACGCTAACATGTTAGGGTTACGGTTAGCTAAAGTAACGTTAGGCGATAAAGCTGTGCTTAAAAATCTCGTGCCGTGAGTGACCACCTGCACATGCGTCCTACTAAAGCGTTTCACTAAACGTCCCATTTCAAAAAATTTTGAATATTTCAAAAATCTGAATACAACCAATAATGTCTGGAACTAGCCAGTCATTTTAGTGTAAAAAGTTTGAATGTAGTGCAAAAACTGTAGGACTAGTGAGAGCTAGGTAAATTGAGCAGAAAGTGTAGATAATAAAAAATAAAATAAAAAATGAAAGATAACAAGAGTGGGCTTGCCAGAAGCAAGCCACTAATCAGCTGCGTCTTTACTGCCTGTTTGTTCTGAATGAGGGCGCGAGAGAGACATTTCGTTCAGCTTCGTTGATGAACATTTAGTGCAGGCTACACAGCGCCACTGTATGGTCCGCGCTGAAAGAAATACCCCAAACGCACAGCACAGGGGGAGTGAACATGAGACAGAGGCGAGTTAAGATTACATGCAAAAGCTGATCACGGGCGGACTGTGTGGCAGGACGCAGCCGATCGTCTTGGTTTGAATTTTAACTATATCTGCACTGGGGGGCTTTCAGTGAATTAATCTCGGCCGGGAAATATGCATTTATTCGGAAACACTAACGCCCGGTACTCTGCAGTATCTACAAGAAGGTCGTCAGGGAGTTCGTATATTCCTGCGTGTCTTCCGATTCATCGTCGAGGTGGCAATGTGTAGAACTCGTTCAAGAACTGTGCTTTGCAGGCTGACTGTAAAATTACAGTCGGTTTGATAAGCTTTATGTGCGTTGGAAATTGCCGTGGGCGAAAAATAAGAGACGGGTCGCGAGACACATTGCGTTTAGGAAATACAGAGACGGGTGTGTTTTTAATGTTTTGTCAGTGTTGGGTCTCTCGTTGTTTCATTTTACGCTGCGATACAAAGTAGCTAAAGCTCTGCAAGCTACAAAAAAATATGCAGGTAAAAAAGCAGAGGAGTACGAGTCGGAATGCTGGAGACGAACAACACAATAACAGACATGAAAAGTCTTCGTGTTTCTCAAATATTAAAATATTCCTGGTGTCGGAATGTGCGCTCATGTTGGCACAAGGAACGGTCGGAGCGTACCTGGTGAGTTGCGCTTCACATTTCCTCCTATGTTGTGTGTGCATAATGAAAATTTGAGGACGCCTACGATATGTTTTGTCTTTTTCAGCAACACGTTTATACGCTCTCAGGCTTTACAAAACGCAAAGTTGCATTGCTGCTGTGCACATTAAGCATACAGTGATGTCACCTATACGGCGTGCGCGTTAAGCTGCCACAGTTGCGATACACGAGCCTACTATATCATGAATCGAACCACTTAGCTTAGAAACTATCATTAATCATTATTCATAATGCAGAATTTTAGTCTTGTGGAGTTTTGCAGAGAAAAACGACTGACTTGGGTTTCAAGTATGCAAAAATCACTTTATTTGAGCAGATCGCTCTGGCAAACATGCACTCAGACTGCCACGTCAGGAAGCTCTGCTCTCCCTCGCTAAACCCCCGGCTTATCTCTCCCTCCCGGCTGACGCGTCACCTGTCAGGTGAGTCTGGGAACGTGGGCGTGTTGCCACAGGGGATTCTGCCTCTCTCTGCCCCCAGTGCTCACTACACAAGCCCCCCCAGAATTTACTGTGGCAGCAAAACCGCCTAGGGGTCTGGATGACACGGCTAAACCTCCCCAGTTTCTTGCCCGCCGCCTCGGACGGATTAGGACCCATACCAGAGTCAGGTTTAGGGCTGTTACCAGGGTCAGGATGTAAGCCAGGGGTAGGATTTCTCGACCCGAGAGCGGGAGGTCGACCTCTGCGCGGAGGACAAGCGACTTCTACCGGCGAATCTAAATCTACGTGCGCCGGCTTTAAGCGGTCTACGGTAATGCGGTCAGACCTACCACCGATATCCAAAACAAAAAATTTTTCCCCGGACTCTAATACTCGAAACGGTCCCTCGTAAGGAGGCTGCAACGGGCCACGATACTTATCTTGTCGCACAAACACAAAGCGCGCCTCACCCAAACCTGGATGAACGTGGGAGCGTGGCAAACCGTGATGCGTCGTAGGCACCGGGGCAAACGATTTCAGACCGTCCCTCAGAACCGGGAGTTGGCGCGTAGCTGACCAAGGCACCGAACAGCTAGGTAAAAACTCCCCTGGTACGTGCAACGGTTGCCCGTAAACTAGCTCCGCAGATGATGCTCCTAAATCAGCCTTAGGGGCCGTCCTAAGACCCAGTAAGACCCACGGGAGCGTATCAACCCAAGCGTCCCCCTGCAGCGCAGCGCGGAGGGACACCTTTAACGAACGGTGGAAGCGCTCGCACATCCCGTTAGCCTGAGGGTGATACGCCGTAGTCCAATGCAGCGTCACCCCCAACTGCCGAGCTATCGCCGCCCACAACTCGGACGTGAACTGAGCCCCACGGTCAGAGGATAAATCGGCCGGAACCCCGAAACGCGAGACCCACACATTAATAAACGCCCGAGCCACCTCAGCAGTGGTGGTGGACGTCAGCGGTATCACCTCCGGCCAACGCGTGGTCCTATCTACAACTGTAAAAAGGTGTGTGTAACCCCGCGACGGAGGCAACGGCCCCACTAGATCCACGTTAACGTGGTCAAACCGCCTTTCAGGGACGGCGAACGGCGCTAAAGGAGCCTTGGTGTGTTTGTGAACTTTAGCCCGTTGACACGCCAAGCAAGCATTCACCCAGTCACGGACATCCTTTTTCAGGCCATGCCACACAAACCTTTCAGACAATAGCTTCTGCGACGCCTTGCGGCCCGGATGGGATAGGTTGTGTAAAACCTGGAAAATACGCCGCTGCCAAACCACGGGCACCACTGGTCTGGCGACCCCGGTGGACACATCACAAAGGAGGGGAGTGGCTGAAGGACCAAAGCTTACCTCCTGCAGCTGCAGACCTGTAGTCGCTGTGCGTAACGCCTGCACTTCTGGATCAGACGCCTGGTCAGCAGCCATCTGCGCGTAATCCACCCCTAAATTGACCGCGTCCACTATGGACCGCGAAAGACAGTCAGCCACCACGTTGTCCTTACCTGCAACATGCTGGATGTCCGTGGTGAACTCGGAGACGAATGCCAACTGCCTTTGCTGACGGGCGGACCACGGCTCCGAAACCTTAGCCATAGCTAGAGCTAAAGGTTTGTGGTCTACGAAGGCCGTGAACGTGCGGCCCTCGAGCAGGAACCGGAAATGACGCACAGCTAAATAAAGAGCAAGGAGCTCGCGATCGAACGCGCTGTAATTGCACTCAGCAGGACGGAGCTGGCGGCTAAAAAAAGCAAGCGGCTGCCAAACCCCATTTATTAGCTGTTCATGCACCCCGCCAACCGCAACATCTGACGCATCCGTAGTTACAGAAACCGGCGCGTCCGGCCAAGGGTGCGTAAGGAGAGTAGCATTCGCTAATGCCTCTTTAGTTTTAAAAAAAGCATGCGACATTTCGACCGACCAACTTACCAGTTGCTTCGCTGTGGCCCCTCTAAGGGCAGCGTACAAGGGCAGCATTAGCTGAGCGGCTCTGGGAAGGAAGCGATGGTAAAAATTTACCATGCCCAAAAACTCCTGCAAAGCACGAACTGTAACCGGTCGCGGAAAATTTTGAATAGCCTCGACCTTGGAAGGGAGGGGCACCGCACCTTCCCTGGTGACGCGGTGGCCGAGGAAATCCACCACGGGAACCCCAAATTGACATTTGGCCAGGTTAATAATTAACCCGTGTTCGCTGAGGCGCGCAAAAAGGGCCCGGAGATGGGCCTGGTGCTCATCGCTGGAGGCACTGGCTACCAGGATGTCGTCTAAATAAACGAAAAGAAAAGGTATATCCCGCAAAACCCTATCCATTAAGCGCTGAAAAGTTTGGGCCGCGTTTTTTAAACCAAAAGGCATGCGTAAAAACTCAAATAGCCCAAACGGGGTTATTACCGCGGTTTTAGCGATATCCTGCGGCTGAACCGGAACCTGGTGATAACCCCTGACTAAATCAATTTTCGAAAACAAAACCTTCCCAGCTAATCGAGCCGAGAAATCCTGTATGTACGGTATAGGGTAGCGGTCAGGGGTCGTGGCGTCATTCAGTCGTCGATAGTCCCCGCACGGTCGCCACCCCCCCCCTGTCTTCGGAACCAAGTGGAGGGGTGAGGCCCAAGGACTGCTGGACCTCCGCACAATCCCCAAGCGTTCCATGGAGTCAAACTCCGTTTTAGCCACAGCCAGCTTCTGCGGGTCCAACCGCCTTGCCCGGGCGTGGACAGGCGGACCCGTAGTGGCGATATAATGCTCCACTCCATGCTTGACGGCTGCCGAAGAGAACGTGGGCGTGGTGAGGTCCGGGAATTCCCTCAGGAGGCGCTGGAACACATCCGCAGATGACAGGGCGCTAGACAGCTTGGACGTCCCGGTGCTGCTGGAAGAACCCGGAAGCGTTGCGAACGTCTCCGCATTCACCAGCCGTCTGTTCCTGACATCGACCAGCAGGCTGTTAGCACACAGAAAATCTGCGCCCAACAGCGGAGTAGACACAGACGCTAGCACAAACACCCACTGGAAATGTTGTCCGTCAAAACACAGGTCCACTGCTCGTCTGCCAAAAGTGGGGATAGTGCTGCCGTTGGCTGCCTCCAGAGGTGGTCCACGACCCCCAGTCTGTACGTCCAAAGCAGACGCAGGGAGGACGCTAACCTGCGCGCCTGTGTCGCATAGAAATCGCCGATCAGAAACAGAGTCCGTAACAAAAAGCAAACTGCTAGCCTGGCCGACACTCAACGCAGCTAATGAGCGTCGGCTCTGCCGTTTCCCGACCCGAAAGAGCAAGGTGGACGGCACTTCTTAGCGCGTGGGCCAAACCTGGCATGGTAGTAGCAGAGGCCCGCTGTAAGTCGTTGCTGTTGGGCAGCGGCGATGACATCCTCCCGGATAGCCTGCCCATCCGCAGCGCCAACCACCCTTACTGCAGGACCGGGCAGCCGGCTGGAGTTTAAAACTTTGTCAGCTTCCCTGGCCAGCGCCCTGTGGTCTTTCAACGGGGAACCTGCAAGAGCTGCACGCACTTGACTGGGCATCTGCTGCATAAATAATTCCCGGAATATGAAGCAAGGTTGGTGGTTACCCAAAAGTGTAAGCATATGGTCCATTAATTCCGAAGGTTTAGAATCACCCAAACCAGGCAGTGTAAGGAGCTTGCGAGCCCGCTCAGGTTCTGACAGCTCGAAAGTCTCCAAAAGGAGCTGTTTAAGAGACAAGTACTTATCCTCTTCCGGAGGATCCTGGAGTAGGCTTAATACCCGCGATGCTGTTGAACTATTCAAAGCCGCAACCACGTAATAGTATTTCGTGTCCTCCTGCGTTATGCCTCTCAACGCGAACTGAGCCTCCGCTTGAGCGAACCACACGGCGGCATGTTCCTGCCAGAACTCCGGGAGCTTGAGAGCGACGGCGTGCATCTTTCACAGAGAAAAGCACAACTTCGGAATCGTCCGAAGAAGCGTCAGGGTCACCAATGTGGAGTTTTGCAGAGAAAAACGACTGACTTGGGTTTCAAGTATGCAAAAATCACTTTATTTGAGCAGATCGCTCTGGCAAACATGCACTCAGACTGCCACGTCAGGAAGCTCTGCTCTCCCTCGCTAAACCCCCAGCTTATCTCTCCCTCCCGGCTGACGCGTCACCTGTCAGGTGAGTCTGGGAACGTGGGCGTGTTGCCACAGGGGATTCTGCCTCTCTCTGCCCCCAGTGCTCACTACAGTCTCTCGGCCTAACATGACCGGTTAAAATACTATTCGTATTATGGATTGGACAGCGTGAGGCCAGTTTTCTAAGAGGATGGCACATCACACGCCGGTATATTACAGTTTAACCTTGTCTACTGCTGCCTGTGGATTCGCAAATGCTGTCCTCTGGCTGCCAGGAAGTGTGTGCCTTTGTGCAGACTGCTTGGCGCATAGTATAAGCTTTTGTTTAGTAACTGAGCATCCAGATATTTGGCGGACAACATTACATTTACGCGAGTGCGGCTGCGTAGACGGAACAGGTGACTTTTCTATCTGTGCAGCAACTATCATTAAAATGAGAATGAAGAAAATTATTTAGTATTTGTATAACCACATTAGTCCGATGTGTTTTATGATATTAAACACATGCAAATGCTAAAAAAAAAAGAATGTTTATTTTATTTTCAGAATTTTCAGCACGCCGAACGCCTGACTCCTGCTATTGCTAGAAAATTATAACCTTGGATAACTTTTTGTATTTTGCCAGGAGAACACCTCATCAGAGTTCCATTTATGCAGGCAGCTCTGAGCGTTGGCTGTGGCCTTAGTTGTATGCTCACTTAGTTGTACCATCTGGGCACATTTGGAAATGACTATCAACAGAAGATATGTGAAATCTCAGCAGCATCAGTTATTCGTCCCAGACAAGGCATTCATTGTCTTATTAAACACAAATGATAAATAACTAACATATTTAAACCCATTGGGAGTTGGTACTGTTAAGTTGAGAACTAATAACATTATTTCCAAAGCTGTTGCTAAGTCAGAATAGTCACTTGCTTTGATGATTACACAATAAATATTATATTAATGAAGTACATTTTGTAGTGTCACTGGGATCAAGTTATGGACACTGAGTGTTGCTTTTATGACAGCGTAAACTAACAAATACTGTGTTAATGAATATCCACTCGATTTGTATCTGTGCACAAGGGGTATGCCAGTATGCACTTTCTCCCTAAGGAAATCGGTGATATAATCCATTGTCTCCTTAAACCAAAGCTGTGCTTGGGCTGATGCTGCATTGGCCAGTTTGAATCTCAGATTGGCTTTTTATTTCTGCCAACACAGCTGCTGTGATAATTCCTGCTCTGCAAACATACCACAATGCCAAATTAATTTTACCAAAATCTTTAGCTATCTTCAGTGTTTTGAAGACAAAACGGAATGTAGGCCTCATCTTGTCGGACCCAATGAACAATGGTATGAATTCATTTTAGGCCTTGGACAGTCTCTCAGATTCTGCAGATCATCCTTCTGACAGTGTCTGTAATCAAGGGAAGACATTGTATTGTGGATTCTAAGTTTGAGGCACAGAAAAACCTTGTTTATTTTCTTTGTGATGCAACTGCTGATAGAAGCCTCATAAGGTATTCTGAAGTGTGCAGAAGCATCTTATCTGCTCAAGTTCAACCGAATGTCTCCAAATTCATTGGACAGTAAGGTAATGATCCCAAACATACAGCTAAATAACCAGGAGTTTTTCAAAGTCAAGAACTGGAAAATTAATCCCAGCATTCACTTGAGTGAATAGTAGAAGACCACTGTCCGATGAGTAGTTACATATTCTAATCCAGTTGATGGATTGGTTGAATAACTTATTTAGTTGATTAATAAATGTGCAGTCTGCCTAATATTTCCCTATTTGATTTGTATATTTGATTTGTCTCTGTACTCCACATTTTTAGACTCATAATTAAACATATTACAGCACTTGTTATTCATAGTGCCCCCCCCCCCCCCCCCCCCCTTAATTCAGGGCACCGTAATGTTTAGGACATATTAATATTGTTTAAATGCACATGAAAGTGGTCATATATAATATTTTGTTGCATACCCTTTCCATGCAATGAGTGCTTTAAGTCTGTGACTCATAAGCATCGCCAGGTGCTGACTATCTTTTCTGGTGATGCTCTGCCAGGCCTGTACTGTAGCCATCTTCAGCTGCTCCTTGTTTCGGAGGCTAGATGCCTTAGATTCTCTCTTCAGCATATTAAATACATGTTAAATTAGACTCAGATTGGGTCACTTGCCCTGTCAAGAATTTTCCAGTTCTTGACTTTGAAAAACTCCTGGTTATTTAGCTGTATGTTTGGGATCATTACCTTGCTGTCCAATGGGTTTGGAGACATTCGGTTGAACTTGAGCAGATAAGATGCTTCTGCACACTTCAGAATACCTTATGATGCTTCTATCAGCAGTTGCATCACAAATGAAGACAAATGAGCCATTACTTATAGCAGCCGTAGATGCCCAAACTATAACACCCCCACTACCGTGTTTCACAGATGAAGGGATGGGGGGAGCTTTCGATTAAGGGGAGGTCCTTTGCTCTTGGCATTACTCTGATACAAGTTAATCTTGGTGTCATTTAGCCACAAGACCTTTTTCTAGATCTCTGCAGGCTCTTTTAGGTGCTTCTTAGGAAACAGTAACCTGGACATTCTCTTTTTAAGGCTAACTAGTGGTTTGCATCTTGTAGTGTAACATCTGTAGTTCTGCTTGTGAGGTTGTTTGCGAACAGTAGTCAGTAGCCTCCTGAAGAGTGTTTCTGATCTGTCAGACAAGTGTTTGGGGGTTTATCATTATTATGGAGAATTCGTAGATGTCTTCCTTGGCCCTTTCTGATTACTGAGCTCAGCAGTGCTCTTTTTCTTCTTAATGATGTTCCAAAAAGATGATTTTGGTAAGCCTAAGGCTTTCCCTATGTCTCTTGACTGTTTTTATTTTTCTTATTTTTCAGCCTCGTAATGTCTTCCTTGACTTCACTGGCACAGCTGTGGTTCTCATGTTGACAAATGCCAATAACAGGCTCCAAAGACAATCAAAAGCCTAGAATCAAGACTTGATGCTGAAAGTTCTCTTTACCTGTACTAGTGAAGCAACTGAATGCACCAGACTAACCAGAAACACTTGATGCCATTTGTCCCAAACGTTATGATGCCCTGAAATGTGGGTACTGTTTGCAAAAGTGCTGTAATTTCTACATGGTCAAACCAAAATGTATAAACTTATCCTTAAAAGTTGAGAATGTGCACTTTAACCATGAGAATTGTTTGATTACAAATCTGAAAATTGTGGAGTACAGACCCAAATCAAGACAAAGTATGTCTTTGTCCCAAACATTAGGGAACTCACTCTATATACTTTCTATCAGTAATATATACTTAAAGGAAAGTAAAGTAAAAGGAACATGCAGTGTTGTTTGTCTGACACATGTATTGCAAAGTTTTGTTTTTCTGCTAAGCCTTGACTAAAAAAGTTAACAGGCTTCTGCCTAGAGCCAGAGATGATTTTACAGTAAAACTACAGTGGAAGTCTCCACCCTCTTACCAGGTCTGGCACAGACTCAAAGCAACAGCAGGCCGCTTCAGCCCAAACATTGCTTTCATTCTTCAGTAATGTGTCCTTTTTCTAAGTATAGGCCTCGTGGCTCCAGGGAAAGCAGTTGGGCCGGCTGAATTCCTCTGGAGATGAGCGATGTAGTCATAGGCTGGTAAAGCGATGCACTCAATGTTTTGTTTGTTCTTGCCATACAGTCATGGGACCTGTCACCGGTAGCTTGAAGGCTCGGCACTTCTGTTCTTTTGCAGATTGTCCGACACTCAAAATCTCACAATGATCACAATGCGGTGTATTGTAGGCCTAGCAATAAGCAGGCCTACCTCACCCAGCTGTAATCAAATGTGCGTTTCCCTTCCTTACCGCTCATCTGCCGTGCTACATATTTATTGCTATTCTGCAAGTGGATAATTACTTATTGTTATTTTGTTTAGATTTGTGTCACTACTTAGGCTATTTGTTGGTGCTGTCTCAGAGGTGGATTTACCAGACTCTCAATGTTACATGTAAATCAAAGAAAAAGGGTGTAAAATTACATTCAAATGTGTTAATATTAAAGAAATAGTAAATGTAAATGTAAAAATATTTCTGCCAACTTAATACATTTTTCTGTTTTAGAATGTATTGGGAAATTGAAAAGTCACAGTGAGAGACACACTTGCTTTGGAATGTTTTTGGCTGAGAGGAGTATGGAGGTAAAAAGTGAGTTGTAGGGGATCCAGCAATGTGCATACAGTTAGATAGGCTATGTTGATGATGATGATGATAACAATGACAGATTAAGATTATTTATTGATTATTATGATTGTTCTCAGCCTGAATCTGACAGCTTTACATGATATTCTTCATACAGGTCAGTTTAAATATGGATCAGCCTCTTTGAGCTGATAACTAGACCTGCCATGATAGTTTTTCTCCTGCCCAAACTGTATCATACCCACATATCAACCTATACCACGCACTGATTGTGTCTGTTCTTACCTTGCTTGTACCTTCACAGACCAAACTTGACAAAAAGGGTGGTGAACTACACACAGGATTTCATTTACACCTTATCATAGGAATGACCCTGTTAAGCATGGCAGTTTATTTTTAATTTGAATGAAAAGCTAGTGAAGTCGACACATATTCAGCTACTGGCCATTTCATGCCCACTCTTTTAATCCTTTGTTGTTCAGTTGGTGCTGTTCACCAAACATTTTCAAGTGGAGGCATTGGGCCTCATTCACCAATATCTTCCTAAGTTTTTTCTTAAATTTGTTCTTCAGAAAGGTCCTAAGAATAGTCTACATCAGATTCATGACGTGTTGTTAAACCGTAGAATTGTTCGTACCTGTGTTCTTATAATGATGAATCCCATTGTCCTCGTAAATTGAAAGCGTGTGCCAGTTCCTAATTAACATAGGTAAACGCCCCACCAATTCCCATAAAAGGGAATGAGACTGCAGGGCCTTGTGCACACACAGATAGTGCATTCTCTTCCTCTTCCTCTTCAACTGCTAATGTCGGAAATTTATCACGTGACAAAGTCGTATTTACAAGGTGTTTGCATTCAGGCGGTCATGGCAACTGGTAAATTTATCACATGAAAAATACGTATGTCCACTGGGGATGTAAAGGAGGTGGACCAATGAGATCACCCACTGTTGGTCACAATACATTTCCGAAATTAAGAGTTTGACGAGGACCTGCCGAACACACGAGAATGGAAGCAAGGCATAAACTCTGTTGTTTGTTGTTATTAGCGACATGCCATTAAGGTACTTGGTACATGTAGGCTAACTGTTAACAATCATTTACACACATTATGATCGAGAAATGAAAATTATACAGATATATTTACCATTAACCTGGTACATTGTTTCTGTGTTTGCCAGTTGTCCACCATGAAGTGTTAGTGTAGTGTTTATTTATTTTAAAAGACCATAATGCTTTGTAAAATAATGAAAATAATTATTAAAAAATATTATAAATGATACAAATATTATTGTAATTTAAATCCTATAATATACAACTGTAGAATTGAAGAAAACGCAATAACCAATTATTTTGCACAAACATGTCAGCGCTCAAATGTGTGTAAGTGTGCTCTTGAGTGTGCGTAGATTCTGTTCTTATCTAAGAACAAATCCCAAATAAGAAAACTGGTGAATGTCAGAATCGTGAAAACTGCGGATGTGGATTTTAAGAAAATTCTTCTTAAGAACGGTTGGTGAATGAGGTCCATTGTCATTAACAGCTTTTAACTCTAATATTCTTTCATATGTTTAGTTTGTTAACCTACTGGAATCCTTGAAAAGAACAAAACCCCACCTGTAATATTGTGCAATTCAAATGCATTAATCTGTTAAAACAAGTGCATTAAAGGAGGCATGAATTAGGGGTAAGAGAGGGTAAGCCATCTGATTCAGAGGGTAAGTAATCTGATTCAGGCTGCATCTCATTACAAATTTTAAGGATGTAAGACGATACCAGAATGTTCACAGGGCTTGCACCACAGTCTCTCTGTTTATGCAATTTAATCTTCTGAAGCAAATGGTTGCATTTATAACATGCCAGAGAGATCCAGTGCTTTTTCACCTCCAAACCATGAGCGCAAACAGATGACAGCAAGAGGGAGGACCCAGCAGGTCTTCCCTGCTTCCTGTTACAGGTTCAGTGTCCATACATTCCTGTTGGCTGTTCTGACTGCTTCTTAGTGCACATGCCCTCTTTTTGCAACAATCAACATTTCTGTTGCATATCCTTCCCTTCAGGGCTTTCCCCAAACACATCCTTTATCCCTCCTAAGATATAGCTGTTTTGTGAAACTAATCTGTACATGTTGAGTCATGGTTTAAATGCTGGCGGCACACATCCCAGTGTGTTACTGAAGAAGTCTAATGTTCCAGGGCTGTCTTGCCATTCCTATTTTTAGTCTTGGGTGAGAGTTCTGTGTCAAGGATGTGCAGATGTGGAGAAGAGACCACTGACCGCTTTTAAATCGGCTCAGTAAGGTCCACTCCAGGACCCATTCTGGCTCGCTTGTCAAAGTCCTTTAACTTTAAATCATTAGCTGCTCTCCACTGGAGCTTCTGGCTAAAACCCCACAAGATGCTTAAACCAAGTTCCTCCCTCCTAACAATTCTAGAAGAAGACAGGAGCAGGAGGTCGCAGATCATTCTTAACAGATGTTGTTATGCAAAAGACTCTCAATATAAATGCTTATACACAGGTTAAGCCAGATGGCTATGTCATAAGAAAATACACTGTTGCTAGTAGAATGAGGTTCAGGTGTTAGCAAAAACCCAGAAATTCATTTTATTTTCCAGTAGGGGACATGAGTTTAAGAATATATTTTTAGAACGCATCTTGGCACCAATCGTTGTATAGAATATGTATGTACCATAACAATGCACATCATAATAAAGTCATAATGCTTGTGTAAATAAACACAATCAGTGTTAGATATACAGATAATTTTATTCTCAACTCAAAAGTATGTGGACACCTGACATCAAACATCTCATCGAAAATTATGAGCATTAATATGGAGTTGGTCCATCTTTTGCTGCTGTAACGACCTCCACTCTTCTGGGAAGACTTTATACTAGATATTGGAGCACTGCAGCAGGGATTTGCTTCCATTCAGCCAGAAGAACATTAGTGAAGTCAGGCACTGATTGGGCGATTAAGCCTGGCTCATAGTTAGCTTTCCAATAATTGATCTCAAAGGTGTTGGATGGGGTTGAATGCTCTATGCAGGCCAGTCAAGTTATTCCACACTGTTCTCGACAAAACCATTTCTAATGGACCTTGCTGTGTGCCTGGGGGCATTGTCATGCTGAAACAGGAAAGGGCCTTCCCCAAACTATTGCTTTTAGATGTGATTATATGCTGTACCATTAAGATTTCCCTTCACTGGAACTGAGGGGCCTGCCAAAAACAAGAAAAACAGCCCCAGACCAAGGGGTGTCCAGATACATTTGGTCATATAGTATAAAACAGCTTGGCTGAATACTCAGTTCTGACTGGATAGGACTTACATTATTTGCATTATTGCATTATTTTTAAAATATACGCATGGCTGTGAAGTAGCGCCTGCAAAAGTTCAATCACTATTATAAATTAATGCCCATCCAATGCAAGCCAAGACTCGATAAATAATGTTAAAATTTGTAAGAGCAAGCAAGCCAAGTTACAACATCATACTGTAAAGATGACTATATAGAGTAGCTAGTCTCGTTATAGCTTGACTACATTATAGTCTAGCCTCTGGTTTGAATATAATTAAGTAAATAGCTACCTGGCTGTCCTGATAAGAAACATGCTGCGAGACCATTTTGACTTAAAATCAGGCCATCATGGGGTGGAAAAATTGATCAGAGACATAGCCAAAACCATAGCCGCGGGAACATGTTTTGAGTAGGGGGTGCTGCGCTGTCAACTCAACCGACACCCCCATTATCTGACACTGAAGTCTAGCGCAACGGGCCAGCTAAGAAGACAAGCCCCGAACATAGGCGACCACCAGGCTTTTATACGGGCAGCAGCTTCCTGGTTGGTCCACCGCAGCGAGGAAAAGGAGCCAGTCAGATGCTGCAGAGGTTAGGATAGGCCGGATCCAATGAGTACCTTCAGCCAATCCTACGGGACTGGCACATCACAGCTGTAGAAATAAGTACACAAAAGTACCCAGTACACAGCAGGACGTAACACAAGGAATAACAAAACATCCAAGCAAGCAAAATAATAAATCAACCTTAGCCCTACCATTAGATGGTAAACTGGAGCTTCCTTCTTGGTTGCTGCATACTTTTTAATTACTTTTGATGTTGATCATATATGGGCCTTTTCAATCTGAGGCCAGGTTTGAGACGCGTGTCTGTCATTGTAGTCTGCAGAATCATTGCAGCTAACATTGGCTGTGCTGCTATCCTCTGTGCTTGAAGTAGCATCGACGATGGCGTTGTATTGTTGCTAATTCTTTGGACCGAAGTAGATGTAATGTTACTCACAACAGCTGCTACTGCATCACCGGCAGGGGTTCCCAGTTTCACCTTTTTGTTTTGTTTATTATAAATAAATGTTCTGTGGATTTTGGGTGTTTTGCCATCATGTATAAGAGTAACTAACGTTAGCTAAACTGCGTGCGTAGCACCCATGGATGTATTATTGAAGGTAGCACCATGTTCTCGGCTAGAAATCTGTTCTCGGCTAGAAATAGCTGTACAAAATAAGTAATTGTACCTTACTGAACCCGTGTTCAGCAGTTGTCTACGATCATGAAAATGCACTTCTTGTACGTCGCTTTGGATAAAAGCGTCTGCCAAATGAATGTAATGTAATGTAATGAATCTTCTGTAATTCATCCATGTAATGGATGAATTACAGAAGCTTTTGGTGCGTTCATGAGAAACTGGGAAGTGGGAAAGTTCCAACCTCTGAGTGGGAGAATACACCTGAACGCCTGTTGAACTAGGAACATCCCACTAGGAAAGTGGGAGGTTTTCAAGAGCTCCAAGAAGTAGGTTTGACATCATTCGACATCGCAGCGTTTGTGGTGAAACGTTGCTCCGTGCACAAATAAGTCACTTCATTGTTAATTTAGGTCGTACTCATTAGCGCAGGTGATTGTGATGTTAAACGATACTTCGCAGTTTACTTTCCTAAATTTGTCTTCGTCATGTAGCTAGTTTTCGTGTAGCTAGTTTTCGTGTAGCTAATGTAATGTTAGCCTTCTGGCTAGCTACTTACCTAACTGTCAATACGGTACTGACAGTTAGCTCTTCAGTAGAGATTACAAAGATATGTGTGTAGCTAGCATTAACTAATATTATCTTATGGTAACTAACAGAAATCAGTTGACGCTAGCAGATTAGTTCTTCGGTAGAGATTAGAAAGGGTAGTGGGTAGCATTTAACTAATGTAAGGGAGTTCTTTGTTAGTTGATTGTCACTTTTCTGTATTCTGACAGCAGAAATAGAGCAGATTTCCTGGGGGGGGGGGGCTATGTTGCCTGTTTGTTGTCGTCATGTGAACGCTCTCAACTAGGAAGTGGGATGTTCCCAAATGAGAACTTCCCCAATTCCCAGCTGCCTGAATGCACGATTAGCACAGGTCCACTGTAACAGCAGCAAGCTCGCGAGAGTTCCTTCACCTTGATGCTAGCCATAGCCAATGACCGGAAATAGTCACGCTCGCCACTTGATCGCAATAATAATAAAAATAAAATAAAAAAGATTTGTCAGTTGTACAGTTTAATTTAAAAACATGATCACAAACCTCCCTGCTTATGTATGTAACTGTTTTAACTGATTTTTTTATCTGTGTTTTGTTTGTATTTTATTGTTTTTATTATGTTTTATTGCTACATAATGTAATCTCGGGATCATTGAAAATGAGGGCCCAATGTATTCCCGAGAATTAAATAAAGGTTGAATGAATGAATAAAATAAATATATTTATTTCTCTTAAATATGCAATATGCAATGTGTTTTTTTACTCCCACATCCCACCCTGGCACCTGGGGGTTGGGGGGTGCTGAACCTGGGGGCGGGGGTGCTGCATCACCCTCATTACATTACATTACATTACAGGCATTTAGCAGACGCTCTTATCCAGAGCGACGTACAACAAGTGCATTAGTTCAAAGTGCAGAGGTGCAAAAGAAACACACTAGAGTTAAGTAAAGATCGTAGTGCCAGAAGTGACCACAGATCAGGACTCCAACCCTGTAGAGTAACCTGTTCAGCAAACAACAATCCTACTAAGTACAAACTAGCACTGGAATCACATTTGCCTAATCAGACAAAAACAATCCTGCCAAACTAACGTAATCGTATTACCCTAACTAGGTACATTGAGCTAAACTATAGGCTAGGGAGGGGTGGGGAGAGGTGCAGCCTGAAGAGATGAGTCTTTAGTCTGCGTTTGAAGGTAGTAAGATTCTCTGCTGTTCTGACCGCCACGGGGAGGCCATTCCACCAGCGAGGGGCCAGGACAGACAGCAGACGGGAGCGGGAAGTACAGACGCAAGCATCCCTACTTCCCGCGGCTATGGCCAAAACACTGGGTGTGATAAAATCAGCTGTTTGATACATTGTTAACAAGCAGGTGACTCAGTAATAGCAAAACTGGTAGACTGCGGAAGACCACTGTAGTGTATGAGCAAAGAATACTTTCAATTGTGAAGAAAGAAAAGAGCAAGAACACTGTCCAGGATGTAGGCATAGATGTGTCAAAGACTAAAATAAAATTAAGACTACATCAGCATAACCTCAGAGGGTTCACTGCAATATTCAAACCACTGACAAGCCTCAAGAACAGAAGGTTAGAGTTTGTAAAAAGAAAGGTAAAACTGTAGAGTTCAACAGTGTTCACTAGAGAGCCATGAAACACAGAGCCCTAACCATCTGAACCTTCCCTCCTAGTGCCAAAGTTAGCCTTTGAGGGCAGCTGCTTATATCATTTATTGGGTATATATGTGATTGTAACAGGTTTTGCAGTCCTTCTCCCCACAAACCACACAATCCTCAGTTCTGGGATGCAGTTTTTATTGTGCGCTCATTAAATAAATGTTGGTACACAAACAAAACAAAACATACATGGTAAGGAAAGGGATTACACAGCACGCCACTCCCGTGTGCATCTCTCATTCCAGTGCCCCGGTCTCACTGCAAGCAGAGCATATAAACAATTACCAATCAATCGTAATTGCCAAACAGCTGGCAATTACGATTATGATCCACATACCCCCACCACCCGACTTAGGCCGGGGAGCCATCCAGCTGCCCAAGCAGGAGAGGAAGTCAGCCACCACCATCTGAGCCCCCAGCCTATGGATCACCTTGAACTTATATGGCTGTAATGCCAGATACCAACGAGTGATCCGTGCGTTGGCATCTTTCATGCGGTGGAGCTACTGAAGGGGCGCTTGGTCCAAACAGAGAGTGAAAGGGCATCTCAGGAGATAATAGCAGAAAGCACTGACCACCCACTTGCCAGCCAGACGCTCCTTCATCACAGTGCTATACTTCACCTCCCGCTGTGACCGCTTCCGTCTAATGTACAGCACAGGGCGGTCCACCTCCTCAACCTCCTGGGACAAAATGGCTCCCAGCCTGCTGTTCGATGCGTTCGTCTGCAGACAAAATGGGAGTGCAAAGTTAGGTGTATAAAGGAGCGATTCACCACAGAGAACCGGTTTTACCCTCTCAAACATCTGCTGACACCGCTCCGTTCACTGGACCGGATCTGAGGGACCCTTTCGGGTCAGATCGGTCAGGGGACTGGTCAGCTCAGAGAATCCTGGAATAGATCTCCTATAGTAGCCTGCCAGTCCAAAGAACTATCTAACCACAGGCAGGTCGCAAGAGCTGCTGTCTTATCAACCTGCCCGCCCAAGTGGTACACCAGATACTGTACCTCCCTCTGTCTAAATGCACACTTCTTCGGGTTGGCCGTAAGTCCTGCACACCTCAGAGACCCAAGCACCGCCCCCTCATGCTCCACATGCCGCTCCCAGGTGTCACTATAAATGATTACATCATCCAAGTAGGCCGCAGTTTATGGAGAGTGGGGCCGCAGCCCCCGGCATTGGAATGTAGTCGGGGCCCCAAACAGCCTGAAAGGAAGGGTAACAAATTGGTACAACCCATACAGAGTGGAGAAGGCCGTTTTGTCTTTTGACTCTGGTGACAAGGAAATCTTCCAGTAGCCCTTAGTTAAATCCAGCATTTTGAAAAAACGAGCAGTGCCCAGCCGGTCCAGGAGGTCGTCGGCCCTAGGCATGGGATAAGCATCAAAATGTGAGACATCCTTCATCCTTAGGCACAAGCACAGTGGGGCAGCTCCACACACTTTTTGATTATTCTATTACTCCCATCACTAATATAGCCTGCAATTCCACCTGCACAGTCTTCTTTTTGTGTTCAGGCAATCCATAGAGCTGAGAGTGCACCGTCACCCCTGGAGATGTTTCAATGTTGTGGTGAATGAGATTTGTGTGCCCTGGCAGGAGGGAGAACACATCTGCAAAATGCTTCTGCAACTGGGCCACATCTGCTCTCTGGCACAGAGAGTCATCACAAAGGGCTGGGGTAGAAGTGGCCAGGTTTGTCACCTCCGGACCCAGCTCATCTCTCTCACTTACTGTGGTAACCAGAGAAACAAGAGCCGCCTCTCTCCATGCTTTTAGAAGGTTGAGGTAGTACAGTTGAGTAATGTAAGCGCTTGTTGGTAGCTTAGTAGTTTTTATGATGCATGCAACAGTGATGACGTGAGAGTTAGAACATTGCCAAAACGTGGTGGACGGTTGAAAATTGTTTTCATGTTGTCCCATCCCCATACAAGAAAACATACGAGAGTACAGAGTACAGAAATACATACAAGAGTTAATTATTACACATTTAGGTACTGTACCGCATGTCACACAATGCGGTACAGTACCTAAATGTGTAATGATGTTTTTGCATTATTTTTTAATCGGATATCAATGTTTCATCTTAAACCTTCGTAAGGGGCTCATTTATATGCTTTATAATGGACAAAACGTATTCTATTCATTTTGGAGAGATTTGGGATATGTTTCTGGACCACTAGATACTTTAGACCACTGTACTGCCGGCGTGCCAAGATTGCTGAACTCGGACATTCAGTGCTACTGCAACCAAAGTCTGAGTTAAAAACAGAAACACTTTGTTTTAGTTTCATTAGTAGACGATACACGACAAGTATGCCGATGACGGAGTTTCGCAGCGCCACCATTGTCGCTCTGGTCATTCATTTAACAAACACCCCCTCCCTGCAGTCTCATCTGCAAATACACCGCCCACCCATGACATAATGGACAATACAGTGGGGTGCAAAAATTTGGGCACCCCTGGTCAAAATGCCTTTTACAATTAATATCTATGTGAAGAGAAGCTAACCTGATCTCTAAATGGGACAAAGTTAAATGTGACACATTTCTTCTTTCTTTTAAAGCAAGATTACTTTTTATTTTAATTTGTTATAGTTTCAAAATAATAAAAAAGGAAAAAGGCCATGTGCAAAAGTTTGGGAACCCTGTTAGTTAGTTTTTGTAACTCCTCCTCGGGCAACTATAACAGCTTGCAAACGCTTCCTGTAGCCAGCTAAGAGTCCTTTGATTATTGCTTTTGGAATTTTTCTCCATTCCTCCTGGTAGAACACGTCTGGGGACTGTGGTGGCTATTCCGAAATCTTCATCCGTCTTTCCTGGAGGTACTTCATGGTTGATTGTGAGGTATGCTTTGGATATTTGTCTTGCTGGAATACCCAACCTCTCTTCAACTTCAATGTCTGGACTGACCTTCGAGCATTAGCCTCTAGAATTTCTTGATATTTGGTAGAATCCATTCTTCCTTCCACCCGCACAATAATTCCTGTGCCCGCAGCTGCCACACAACCCCAAAGCATAATGGATCCACCTCCATGCTTAACAGTTGGAAAAGTGTTCTTCTCCACAAATGCTTCACCCTTTTTTCTCCAAACATACCTTCTTTGGTTGTGGCTAAAAAGTTCCATTTTAGTTTCATCAGTCCAAAGCACATTCTTCCAAAAGGCTTCAGGCTTCTCAAGGTTTTCTTTTGCATACTTCAGACGCTTAATTTTGTGTTGAGGTCGTAGGAAAGTCTTCTTTCTGGAAACTCTGCCATGCAGGTCTTTGTTGTTTAAAGTACGTTGTATTGTTGTTCTATGAACAACTAGACCTGTGTGTGCTACTTTTGTTTGCAGCTCTTTTGCAGTGATGTGTGGGTTGCGCTGAGCATTTCACACCAGGTTTCAGGCCATTCTATCTGAAATTTTCATGGTCTTCCAGACCTTGTCTTGACTTCAACTGCTCCATTTATCTTCCATTTTCTGGTAATGTTTCTAACAGTATAAATAGGTAGTTTGAAATGTTAAGAGTTTTTTTATAGCCTTCTCCTTGTTGGTTAAAGTGAAGTATCTTGATTCTGACATCCTTGGACAACTGTTTAGAGAAACCCATGGTTTATAACAGCAGACAGAACAGCCACCGCGCAGTCGGATACATTAGAAGGCATGGAGTTACTTCAGAATAAATAGTTCAGCCCTGGGATTATATTCACCTGACTCATTGAAACCCTAATGATTAAATCACCTGGTTCTTGGCCTAAGTAATTATCTTTTTAAAAAGTAACAAAGAATAATCCAAAAGAGTTCCCAAACTTTTGTACAGCGTCCTTTTCCCTTTTTTATCATTTAAATACAGAAAAATACAGATAAATATAAAAAAATGAAAGTAAAAATCTTGCTTTAAATTTTGCAGAAAGGACTCATGTTTAATGTTGTACCATTTAGAGTTCAGGTTTGCTTTTGATCACTTAGAGTTTAATTGTAACAGACATTTAACCAGGGGTGCCCACATTTTTGCACCCCACTGTATTGTCTATCTGGACATTCATAAAAATATTCTTTCACCACTCAAAAATTGCATTCCATCATAGCAACAAGCTAAACCCGACAATAGCCCTAAAATATGCCAATACAGCAGTGAAAACGCTGCTCACTGAATAACGAAATAAACAAGACAAATTTTTCAAAAATGATACCATGTCATTTTACAGTCAATATCTGGGACTGAATATTGAATAAATATACAACCTTACCGTTGGTTTTACACGTAAAGATGTCACTTTTGAGACTGTGGTCATATATTGTCTTGGACAATCCGTTTGTGAAATATACGCGCATTTGTGACGCCTGGGTACCTTCCAAAATAGCTGTGCGTAATACCACACCTGTTGTTTACGGCGTTATCGCCCTTTTTAGTACAGTCTGGCTTGACTGACAATTCATTTATTCAGTAGGTGAGAGCATAAGCTTTCTAACGATGTATGACATGTCCAATTGTGCTTTTGGAATAGCATTTTATATGTCAGCGTAACCAAAATTTTTCTCATCATCGCATTCACTTAGGCATTCACTCTGTGGTTTCAGTAAAAGACGTTGCACCCGATGAAACATTATCAACTATTTTTCGTAATTTCTTGGAAAATAGTATTATTATTGAGGACGTCTGGGCATAGCTAAGACATATGTTTGCTGATAGACCTAGCTGACATCCTTTTCTGGAGTAAGATAGAAGCAGATGTCAGAACTGTATCATTGATTTACTGTATCTGTCTACTGAACTATCTACTGAACACATAATATTTCATCATTGCTATGTAAGGGGCTCATTTATATGCTTTATAATGGACATAAAGCATTTTATTCATTTTTGGAGAGATTTTGGATATGTTTCTGGACACCTATCTATTTTAGACCACTGTACTGATGTAAAGCTTGTAATTCCCACTTGAAAATGATGCAACAGTGAGTTTCTTCTGTCGAACAGTTGATTTGTAGTGAAATACATGATTATGTTGTGATTTACAGCAATGCATAATTTAGACATTTTGGATAGATTTGGAGATGTTGGGTACACTGCTTACTTTTTGATTCATAGATCTTTAGTAGATCTGCGTATCCACCCTTCGATTTGACGCACTTGTGGTCAAGGAGTTTTTGATCCAGGACATGTACCTGCTGTATATTTGCTATCTCTCAGTATTTCATTGCAAACTAAAAAAGAGCAAATTGATTTTTGTTTTTTTGCCAAGACAATTGCATTTGTGGCACTTTATTTCTTCCAAAATTATGAATATAAACTAATCTGCATTAGTATTGTAAATGGTACAAATGTCTTGCTTCATTTAAGCCATTTTTAAAGTCTCTGTGATGCTCACATCTGGAGTTATTAAGCTTTAAATAGGGTACCCCCTAAATGGGCAAGGATTGGTCAGATTTGGCATGTGCGCTAAGGGGTTAAAGCGTAAATAAGCGTGAATCCGCAATAGCTGCGACCGCACACACACATGCATCCTTGTGTGCATGCATCCACGCACACACCCTCACACAAACACGTGACCTCTTCTTTGGTTCATGACCAACCTTTCCACAAAATCTTGTGCAAATCTGTGAATCCATTCGGGAGTTATGCGCCTTTTTGTGATAGGCCACGCCCATCGCCACACCCCCTCACACAAACACGTGACCTCTTCTTTGGCTCATGACCAACTTTTCCACAAAATCTTGTGCAAATCTGTGAATCCATTCGGGAGTGATGCGCCTTTTTGTGATAGGCCACACCCATCGCCACGCCCCCTCACACACCCTCACACAAACACGTGACCTCTTCTTTGGCTCATGACCAACCTTTCCACAAAATGTGCAAATCTGTGAATCCATTGGGGAGTTATGTGCCTTTCGTGATAGTCCACGCCCATCACCACGCCCCCTCTTGGTCATTCGGCATGAAAGCTCAGCTGTTACTCAGCTGTACCCTCCGGTCTTGACCAATGTCCGTGCCAAATTTCAGCCTCCTGGGGCGAAAACTGTGGCCGCTATGGGGTGGGACACTTTTTGTGGACCGACCGACCGACCGACAGACAGAGCTATAGAGCTGCCGGTCACAGCTAAAAAGCATCTTTAAGACTAAGAATCATTCCACTGTACAAACCAAAAATATGCGCACTATGTGGAATGACTCGCCATTTTAAATTGGCTTAATTCCAATAAGAAGTAATGTAAATAGAAACAGGCATGATAACAAGTCACAGTATTGACTGAAATTTGAAATACTGTATCATTATTTATATTCTATACCATTGCAAAATTGTTTTTAAATGGTTTTGAAAAGTTTTTTTTTTTTTTTTAAATGATAAAAATTTATACTTTTGGACATATCACAAAAATGTTACTATCATGTTACGATGGAGGTCGGATACTGCGTGGGTCGAGGGCGTACTCCTTGCGTTTTGAGTGACAGCTAGTGGGCGGACCTTCTGAGGCTGAGACTACAGTTAGAGTGACTGCCGGTTTTTCCCACTGCGCACAGAAAAATACTTAAATACATTTTAAAATGACAGAAAAGTAGACAGCTGAAGTCAGCATTCCCTCCCAGTAGGCTAGTACCAGGGGTGGGCAGTAACAAAGTACATTTTTCGAGTATCTGTACTTTACTTGAGTATTTATTTTTTTGGAAACTTATGACTTTTACTCCACTACATTTGAAAGATAAATATTGTACTTTTGACTCCACTAAATTTCTATGAAGGTTGTCGTTACTCGTTACTTTGAAGCATAGCTTTGAAGTCAGCATCTGAATCTTTTTTTTTCTTTTCTAAAATGTGACAGTGCAGGAAAGTTGATTTTGAGTTTTTATAGCATATGCAATCTGAGAAACAGAGCTTCAAATAGGTGTATCATACATGGAGATTGGACAATTACTGAGGAAGTTGTGCTGTTTTGAATTTAGACATTTTGCTGAATGGGCTGCCAGAAAACCAGAGATTTTCGCTTCCAAAGATTGACAAGGGATTCCCACACTTTTGTGATATATTTCCTTAGCAACCATGTGTTTAAATAGATACCAGTTACACCAAATTACACATAATGCATTGTGGTGGTATATTATACCTATTTGATGTTGAATGCATGGAATACAAATATTTAAACTGCTTAGAAATCAACTTTAATGTAGGTTGAAAGCAGAAGTTGGGATCCTCACTGGCTCTTGTTCGCACGCACTCAGACTTTGAATTTATTCAGCCTTAGTCACACCCCTCCTTGAATAACAATAATGCCTTTGACTAAAGCTGCTGTCCTACTACTCACCAGTGAAAAGAATAGTACACAATTTACATCATTCTGAAAGTAATTAAGCTACCACAAACTACTGGGAAATGTAGCTACTAGAGCTTAAATCGATACCAAATTACACATAATGCATTGTGGTGGTATATTCTACCTATTCTACCTCAAGCCTCAACGCGGGTTGTAGCTGTGTGTCCATAGCTTCTACTCATGCGTGCAGGATAGCATCCATACGCGCTAACTAGGTTAACTAAAGTAGGCGAAACGCTAACATGTTAAGATGTTATCTTCTGTAATTATGGGATTTCTGTGAGTTCCCGCATGTTACTCGTTTCAGCAAGGCATCAAAACGCCTAGCACACATTTGGAAATAAGAGTAGTGGACCCATACCATAACTCAATCAATTTCATCTCCCTAGCTCTGTTTTGCTTTTTAAAATGGTGCGGTCACGCACTGTACGGTGCACTGAAACCGGGTTCGAATGCCAGCTAGTTTTATGTCGTTACTTGTTACCTAGCCAATATTAAAATTCAGCTGGGTTTTAGTTAAAAATGGTCTCACAGCATGCTTTTTATCACGGTTAGCTAGCTAACTAACTACTGAATTATATTAAAAACAGCGGTTACTATAAACGCAGTCGTTAACAAAGATAGAGAAGAAAATGCGTCCCGTAGCCATGAGTTAAATACGGAACGCCTATTCTATCGTCCAAATAAGAGACGATTCAGTATTTTGCGCGATGGTTGGCAACCCTAAATGAAGCCAGTAACTAGAACCGTGATTCAACATTGCCATCAATTGTGAAATTGGACACTGAAAAAGGGAGGGGACGTAACAACAATTCAAAACCGAAAGAATAATGTTGCTGTTTTAACCGCGTTAGAATGCTGGATTTTGTAGCGCATTGATTTTAGAACTGTTAAAAGGCCGAGGTATCCCTTTACTTCATTTACTTTTACCATGTCAATCCATTCGCTCTTGTAACTGGCACTATCTAAATTCAGCTCGGTAATTTGGCATTAGCCATCTTACCAGCGTTGTCACACGTGACAGAATTTCCCACGACACTCGTAAAAAAGTAGACTAGACTGTAAACAACACAAGGTATTTCCTGACTACTTATGGAGGAATGTCATGCGGAATGGTCATTAATATGGATGTCCCGCCCATTGTCCTGCCCCCTCGCAACAAGCAGACAGAGAGAGAGATAGAGAGAAAGAGAGTTTAATTATTTAACTTTTTCTCATGTTTACCGATCAAATACGAGTTTGATATTAAGGTATTAGAAAGTATATGTTTAAGAAGTCATTTCTGCAAAAAGCGGAATTTTGGTGAAAAAAGTGTTTTCAACTAAAACGCGATTTCTGGAGAATCACCTCGTGCGACTGAAGCCTGGGTTCAGTGGCTCCTGTCACAAATGCAATTGGCCACACGCTGTGTTCCTCACAGGAGAAAAACCAATCACAGTACCCTACTCCTACTACGCTGTCGGTCAAGTTCAAAGTGCTTGCTTGTTGCACCAGTGATTGAACAGTTCAGTTTGAACTTAGCGGCGGTAATGATGGCGATGGCAGAAGATAAGGACGATTCTTCGCCACCTTGGCCATATCTCAAGTCCATGTTTGAGATTTGTGAAACTCAAAAAGATTCATATTGTTTTAAATGTTTGCTCTGCTTACCGCGCACGAACTACATCGCTACATTCAAAAACTCGCCGTCCAACCTGAAAAAGCATGTTGAGCAGGGGTTAAATTGGGGGTGGACGCGGGTGGACGGCGTCCACCCACCTTTGGTAAATAAATAAATAATTTTGTCCAGCAGTTTTACAAATAACTATGATAATCCAGTCCATTTTTCGTATGCTCCAGTCCATGTGTTCCCTCTAGCCAGTCACTCAACCAATAAAAAATCAGAAGACAAAGAACTCAGGAGGAACAGTCATTTATATTAAGAGAGATCAATAAATAGCCCCCACGAACGCTGGCTATTATTAATGGAAACTTTGATTGCTTGAGCAAAATCAGCAGGTTGCTGGTCAGCAGCTAAGATAGGATTGAATATTTCCCACATACCGTTTTATTCAGCGGCGACTGGTGAGCTGAAAATTGGTGGGGCGTGAAACTTTCCGTTAAACTAATCATTGATCTCAACCTGTTTTCATTAGTAATTTTTCCTTTATTATCCAGCGTGCCAATGATCGGACTAATCAAATGGAAGTAGCCTAACACACACTCATACTGTGTTAGGGGGATTAAATCATAAACTCAGTTTATCAGTTAAAAATCCATTTTAATCACCAAGTAGTCTACACTTAACAAACAAGATACACCAGTCTGTTATCTACAGTGTTAGCTTTCAGAGTAACCAGCAAAAACAAAACCTGCACTTCAATTTTGTTTACAATTTACGCATTGCAGATATTAAGTAGCCTATTTTGTGGATTATTTGCATTGATACTCAAGGAAAATCAGGGGAAGATTCCACCACTGCTTAGTGATTAAAACGGATTTTTCTAAATTGCATTTATCATTTAATCTCCCTAACACAATGCGAAGAAGCTGTGTGTCCCTTTCCAGTTGCGTAGTCAGGTCGTTTGCATGCTTGTTAATCACTGAAAATTAATGAAAACAGTTTGAGATCAATGATTAGTTTAAAGGAAAGTTTTGCGCATCACCAATTTTCAGCTCACCAGTCGCTGCTGGTTTTATTTTGTTTCAATTCGACAGTTTAAGAAAGATGGATAAAGGAGGAAGAAAGGGAGGACAAAAGAGGGGGATGACCGATTATTTTCGTGGGTAAAAAAATTCTCAGCATTAATGACACTCAATAAACTTGAAATATTTTATGTAAAAGCTTGCATCAATAGTATACATTCTTTTTCAAACGTCGTTTTCCTTAATTACAATTATGTGCACAATACATTAAAGATACAACTATTTTCAGCTGAGACATTCATTGGTTTGTACCTTTTTTCATCCACCTCCCACCGGATCTCAGGGTGCACCCACCTCCAAAATCCCAATTTAACCCCTGATGTCGAGGTATGTAAACGTTAGCTAACGGTAGCCCATTTGCTAATTATGAAGTTGTCTGAGCTTTGGTCAGATGAAATTTTGTGGAATTTGAGCGAAGGGTCATCCAACTGTTTCACATTTCAGGCAATGCTATCTATCATGTGTTGCTATCTAATAACAGTAAAATGCATCTGTAAATGAGCTTCTGTAAATGCATAGTAGAAACAATACAACAGTGCGTTGGCATTAAAAAGAAAATGTACTTTTGAATACTTAAGTATTTTTAAAAGCAAGTACTCCATACTTTAACTCAAGTAAAAATTTGACTGAACAACTTTCACTTGTAGAGGAGTAATATTTGACCAGGGGTATCTATACTTTGACTCAAGTAATGGGGTTTTGTACTTTGTCCACCCTGGCTAGTGCAATGAACTCGGGCAAATTCAAATTACGATGGCGGGAAAAAAAATAAAAGTGCGGATGGTGGGAAAATGTTGACTGTGACAGCCATCAAGACAAAATAATAGGGTGACAGGCTACATTTCAGTAGATAGGTAAAGCAGGGTTTTCCCTAGGTTTTCAGAGGGCTTAGGTTCTCTGAAATATATTTTAGAACAGTGTTTATATATATATATATATATATATATGAAAAAACACTTCGACCAGCGATTTTCATCAGAAAAAGACGTTAGGTGTGAACATAGCCTAACTTTGTTGACCAAGCCATGTTAGATACTAACGTTAGTTCAGTCAAGGTATCTTTATGTAACGTCAACTAACTAGCTTCGCTGGCTAACGTTGTCACGACCGTGAAAACTCCCTTATTTGTTTACATTTTGGACAGATGTGGCTAGTGGGTAAATCTATTGCTGTTTCTGTTGCAGCGCTTCAGATTTTGCTTGTGTCGAAAGTGCTGCGACCGTGAAAACTGCCTTACTTGTTTACATTTTGGACAGATGTGGCTAGTAGGTAAATCTATTGCTGTTTCTGTCGCAGCACTTTCGACACAAGCAAAATCGGAAGCGTTATCCTAAAATTTCTTCTTACCGCGAAGAGTGCCTGACCTGCAAATACCATGTTTGGTATGCTATATTCTGTAGATCAAACATACCATGCATAAAAACACTCATCAATCACCCACTTCTATTTATAATGTCATCATAGCGTGGAGTGTTTAAAACCATAAAGCCACCTCTCCATTTATTTATTTATTTATTCATTTATTCATTTATTTATTTATTTATTTATTTATTTATTTATTTATTGTCAGCGCATAGAACTCTCACGGTTGTTTTTACATTC
The DNA here is from genome assembly GCF_013347855.1 of Anguilla anguilla. Taxonomy (NCBI): domain Eukaryota; kingdom Metazoa; phylum Chordata; class Actinopteri; order Anguilliformes; family Anguillidae; genus Anguilla; species Anguilla anguilla. The sequence goes on along the minus strand of NC_049205.1, from coordinate 23,401,631 downwards.
ATTCTGAATCTGATATGTGTTTTTACGTTCATTCGGCTTGGCGCTGCAGAAAACCCTGTAAAGTTAAATGAGTTGTCATATTGCACAAAGTCAACAAATCTCCATGGCTAGTTAGATAAATAATATTCGGCTTTCCTGAATTGTTGCTTTATATTTTGTGTGAAAATTATGTTAATTATGCTAAGATTGCTTTTCAGCTATGCCAGCTAACATTAGCTAATGTAGCTGTTAGCTATCCTCCTTATAAGCCAGGCGAAGGTAATTCATTCATAATTCATACATTCTTACTTTGTGGTTATCCTCCGTACTGCTCCGTACTGTGCTTGATCGAATTGTGGGGACTGCTCCAGGGTTCAGTCGCAGTTCTTTGCAAAATCCACTCAGTTTTTGCGCCCAATTCAAAAAGTCATCTGGTTTAAAATGCAGGCTGCAGACTCTTGTGTTGTTTGACACTAATGAACCTGATAAAAATTCTACCCACTTGTTTTTTTACATTTGTGTCCTTCGGGATTGCGTGTAGTGAGTCACTATTTGTGCATCCTTCAACACAACAGTTCCGCTTGCAAGGTGCCATGTTTGCCAGACTTGACAGTGGCAAATGCAGCCTAGCCCTCAATGTCAATCATAAGCAAATACACGCTGTGATAGGCTGCATGCAAATGAGACCGCTTCCTGACGTCAGGAAGCGGAAATTTTAAAAATGTGGAAAAAAGCACAGTAGGTGGCGCAGTGATTTTTAAAACACCAATTTTTATCATTCAAAACAAAAAATTATAAATAGTAAATGATAATACAGCTGACACTGCCTATTTTACCACCAAGGGTAGTACAAAATATAAGCGAAGCAACTTCAGTCCAACTTTAAAGTTTAAGCTTTTTTTCATTTTATTTTATTTTATTTTTTTTACAGCAGATGACTTGCTTAGGCCATAAATGAGAGATTCTAATTTTTCCACAAAATTGATTTCTCTTTTCCAAAATTTCAGCAAGGCTAATGTACTTTTATGGACATGACATATGAAGTTGCCATAGTTGTCTTGATTTCAGAGCATGTATTCATTCTTTTAATGTGTTCAATGGATGCATTTGTCTTTTTAATCAATTGCTCCTCTGTTCAGTTCATACAGAACAGTGTTTTTTGCTCATGTTAGAAGTCATTTCAATGCATGGTTCTTTTTGTTGTTGTCCAGAGACAGGCAACAGATTTTTTCAGACTTGCCTGTGAAGTGCAATGATGACTGTGCCTGTGCAAATTTTATAGAAATGGTTTTGTGTGTCTGGTTTGATTGTTGTAATAACCTTGTGATTTCTGTCATTTTGCCATAGTTTTATGTGAGTTGCTATAGTTTTATTATTTCCCTTTGAAAACTTACCTCATTCTCTAACCCTGTCCTGAGTGCAAACCCCTATTCTGTCGCTACCCATAACCAGGAATATGAATGTAACCACGTTCCATAACATGAAATTAACCATAACATAACCATAAAGCTGACCTTAACCACAGTATAACTTTGCTTTTAACCCAAACCATAAGCATAATCATAACCATAAACATGACCATAACCACGAACATGACTATAACATGACCGTAACCAAAACCAAAACTCAGCCCTATCATTTATATGCCATAATAGTTTGGATAAGTCAATGGATAGTTCTGTGGACCAAGTGACAGATTTATGTTCACACCTGCTTGATCACCAGTTCAGCTTTCTGTTCTTTGTGTTCCAGCACCTTCAGCCAGATTGGAAATAGACTGTAATTAATCTTCATTCTTGTGCTCTGCTCTGATGGTAAAATGCAGGCACGCAGAACTTACTGCATTCTTTCTAGATTGCGCCTTCATCTCTGTGTAGTACCACATATGCAGGTTTTCTCATTCAACCCCGCCAAATTCCCCTCTGTTCTCCAACATGCTTGAGGGCTAGATAGAGTTATATGAGTCGATGTCTTGGCTTAGTAAATTCAAATGTTGGAATCTTTATTTCCTCTCTCTCTTTATCATCCAAGCCATTGTTTTTTTATCCTTAAATTTTGTGTATTATAAAAGTTCCTCAGGCTATGCCAGGCAGTGAATAGTAAGTTTACAGAAGCAACATATTTCTGATTTAAAAATAATGATGGAAAATTTACACTTTGTTAAAACATTTAGCTGAAAATGGCAGATTTTTGCATTGTGAATTGTTTATGTATGCAGTTCCTAAAACCATATATTGCAGTGCATTCAATTTCCCTATGGCTGAAGAACAAAACATGTCCTGGTAAGAGTGGAAATTACTGCTTTAAACCATATGTTTGGTCATTTTTACTTACAGAGACATTGGGCCATTCACAAAACATGCGTGTGATCATATTTGATCGTAAACTGTGTGTAAAAATGCTTCTGGCATCATTTTTTTATTATTTATGTTTGTTCATGGCCATTCCTTATGCTAATCACATGAACAAGATTGCGCATGAAATTTACAAACAGCCAGCATGCATCATCTCATACACCTGGAATATGCACAAAAACAAAGGTCTGCACATGTGTCATGAATCCTATATTGGGTTTTTATAGGAAAATATTTAAGAACAATGTAAGAAAAATTTAAGAGAAGTTTTGTGAATGAGGCCCATTGGAGTGAGGGGTGTGGTCACGGTAAGGCACATGTGAGAGTTCTGGCTGCAGTCAGATTCTCAGATTCTGAGGAAGAATAGCTGAGCCGAAACACATTACCTGGTTAGACGGTTTAAAAATATTTTTGATAATAAATATGCTGAATGAAGCTGTCTATGCCATTATCTTTAGGAGTCCTGCCCTCTTTCATATTTCTTTCATTAGCAAGGGCTGGGGGAAAATCTGATATTTTCAGTGACATGTTGACTTGATAACAATAACAAGGAAACCTAGCACAACTAGAGTTGGGGAGACCTGCTGTAGGTTATTGTGAGTTATTAGTATGTGTGATGGGTGAGAGAGAGGCCTAGTGGTTGTTTGTGGTTAACCTTCCATTATTCCTTGCATTCTACTGTAGGTAAGCGTTCTGACCACGCTGGAGCGTCGGTTCAACCTGCAGAGCACTGATCTGGGAGTGATCGCCAGCAGCTTTGAGATTGGGAACCTGGCCCTCATCCTGTTTGTCAGCTACTTCGGGGCCAAGGCCCACCGGCCACGCCTGATTGGCTGCGGCGGGATCGTCATGGCGCTCGGTGCCCTGCTGTCAGCGCTGCCGGAGTTCCTGGCTCACCAATACAAGTATGAAGTGGGGAAGGCATGGCGGGCAGAGGAAGGGTGGGACATCTGCGCAAACAGTTCCCGTGCTGATGGGCGGGACCCAGCATTCCTGTGTGGAAACCGTGCAAACACCAACATGATGTACTTGCTACTGATTGGGGCCCAGGTGCTGCTGGGAATCGGCGCCACACCAGTTCAGCCCCTGGGTGTGTCCTACATTGATGATCATGTGCGAAGGAAAGATTCCTCCCTCTATATAGGTGAGTGGTCTGTATTTGCCAAAGCATAAGCCCAGACCTCTGCTCTCTGCCTTTGGTCACAAGTTTCTGGTTTTATATGTTATCACACACTAAAACACTCGTTGATATGTGTAATGTGACAGAATATTCAGCGGACAGTGATCTCACGCAGCAGTGGGATCCGCAACATGGCAACACTGTTAGAATCTGGTTAGGTACTGATCTGTGACCCTTTTCTGTGAACGCTGTTGGCAGGCATGTTAGCTGTTGGTGCGATAGCTTAAGGTTGTGGACAGCCAGCAAACATGAGATTAATGGCCTGAACCTCAATACACTACAAGGATCAGGTAGTATTGAAGTAAAGCTATAGTGCAGATTGAAAATAAAATTATCTTTTTTTTAAATTACATTTTTTTTCATTATTTACATTAATGGATTTCTGTTTTCATTGCCTCAGTGGTGATCATGTCTGACTCATTACTTGTTCATTAAACAAGTCACACAAGATGAACAGGACTAACAAAAGTTTTTTAAAAGTTTTTTTTGTACTCTTTGTCTCCTTTTTTCTGTTCTTCCAACTGTTTGCCTTTGTGACTTTTGTAACTGAACCAAGCACAATACAACCCATGCAGAATAAAGACTTCTTTATTAAAAAGGGGGCCCCTGCCCTGCTTTTTAATGCATAAATACATTGTCATATCAGGCTGTTATCTCTGAATTGATCGTTTCCCCGGAAGGCATGTCAGAAGCCCAACGACAGCAGCCGCCAGTGTTTGTCTGTCACAGGCTGGAGCATGGGAGCTGTTTTCACAGCAACTGGATAAATATGGCATGAATGCCAAGCCTGCTCTCTGCACATTATTACCATGTCTCTGGGAATTATCACACCTGCACTACAGCCAGCAGATGTTTAATGCAGGGGTGGTTTTATTACCTTTTCTTTCATAGCTCATAGAGAAGGGGCAGGGTGTCTGGCATACCGTAATAATAATGATAATAATAATAATAATAATAACATTATTATTATTATTATTATTATTATTATTATTATTATTATTATTATTATTATAATGATGGATAGATGATTGTTCACGAATATTCCACAAGATGAATGCTCTCAATTCTATATTGGAATGGCAGGTATGCCATCCAGCCAAGTTATGCCTTGGCGGGGCATGCCCCATACCTATACAGCACCGAAAGTTTGGCACTTTTCAGGGTTCCCCACAGAAATAACCGCAACAGCCACAGACACTCAGCCCTTAAAAACATAAATTTCTGTACATTCTGCCCCGATTTCAACAGCCAGAATTCATAAACAACTTCATATGTCCACACAATAAAGCCCCAAACTAAGGGGATTTTGCGTTTTCTCTTCCTTCTTCTTTTTCCTGCCAGAAATGCTCCTAGCCCACAAAGAATATGTCTCCCCATTGGACATTTTACCTACATCAGCCAATCCTTCACCTACACCAGCCAATCAGAATCTCACATACACACGCAAAATGGACTTTTATCTTTTTCCCCAAGAAAATTTCCAGTGTCAACAGTTAGTCTGTTTGTGGCTCAGTGGTAATGTCGCGGTCTATGGATTGTTGAGTCAAAGGGTCAAATCCTGCCTGATTGTCTATTTACTATTGTCTATCACTTCTCAACTATTGCTTTTGCACCACATCTACCCGGCGTTCACCGAACGTATTGACTGCATTATGACATACCATTTACACTTTCAGTTAACCAGCTACAATATCACCAGGCCATATGGATTCAACCGGAGCTCAGCTGTGCTTACTGGCCTGTCTTCTTTTTTAAAACCACGGACACACTTCACCAAGAAAATTCATGCCCTTGGACCCTTACTTGATGGTGGTGCACTGCTAATGTCATTGACTGGGAAGCGCAAGGCCGGACAATCGTATACAGCCTTGCCCACAGGCTGATCTTTTCATATCTTACACTAACTTTTTCTAACACTAATATTTGCTAACTAATAATTGTCTATTGCTTTTGAATTATTGCTTTTGCACTTATCAAAATATCAGAATCTTCAATGCATATGTTTACCAGAAGTCACTCATGGCCAGCCATATGCACTTCATGACGGAAAATGTACAGATTTTCTTAAAAAGTTACACCAGATGACCACTGTGGCGTTTCTACTAACTATATTTCTTCACTTGGCTACTATAGAAAATGTTCTTATCGGCAAACCCCACGTTTCTACATTCATGTTACCTCGCCCTGTTCTCTATCTACCCACATACAAACAATTACTACGTATGTGTTGTCTGCCACACCCCTTTAAAACATTACATTTAAAAACACGACTCATTCATAATTATGACTACTAGTAGTGAACGTGAGAAAAGTTAACTTGTATAACAGTTCTTCTGCACAATTTCACGCAATACTTCAACAACTATTTTAACGAGCAGTTACTAATACAGTCTGCTTTATATGCCGTTCAATAAGGAAACTACGGAAGCCCTAAGAGGCCATGCAATATTATTATTTTGAGTTCTGTTATCTCGAGATCACAAGGTAACAACAGTTGTTTTCTCGTGATCACATTGCCTCTATGAACTTCCGTACATTGTGGACTGACTGATAGCTACTAGGCTACTTGTGATGGATGACTGCATTAAATTTTACTTTGACCAGGGATTGACTCATGCAGAAATTGCATTATGTTTATCAATAATTGACAACTTCCAAATTAGTGTACGACACTTGAAAAGGAGGCTGTCGCATTTTCGCCTTTACCGGCATTACAGTGATACGGAAGTCCGTAGAGGCAATGTGATCAAGAGATAAATAAGTTGTGATCACAACAACTGTTGTTATCTCGTGATCACAAGATAAATAAGTTGTGATCTCAAGTATAACGGAACCCAAAATAATATTCCATGGCCTCTTAGGGCTTCCGTAGGAAACTCATCTCGCTCATGGTCACTTTATTTTCTTTGCACTATAGTCTGTGATCATGTGATACTTCACCTACATGCCCATTCTGCTAAAAACATATTTTTTGAACTACACTATTTCATCATTTGTCCTCATTTCTCTCGTACTGTTGTTATTTCCTGATATGCAAAGATTGCTGGGACATATGTCTGTGCTACTATTCTCCACTGTTCTATTCTATGTCTCGAATTCTCACGTAAGGTCAGTGATCTAGCTAAGCAAAACAGCAAAGAGGAGTCCTACCTACAGATAAGCGTATCAAAATGCTTTATAAACCTTAGAAACACAAAAAGTGCATCTCAACGAAATAACAGAAAACGGAGCAGGACAGTAGGGTGCACAAGTTGCAACCCAAGGAGCTCAAATTCTACGAGCTTGCTGATAATTTTGTCAATGAAGGCTCGCTAGATGGCCATCAAATCAGTGAGTACATACATTGGGGATCTCCCCCTTTGTCACAGCCATTGTTTTACATATATAGCAAAGCGAAAGTGCTAAATGGTACACATTGATCAGACTGTACAAATTCACACAAGGATAGTCATAATCCACAACCTTTTTTTAAAGGGTTACTTCCCTTTTTTACACCCAGGTCCGCTCCGCTGCTCATCATGAATCACGTCCTCAACTTGGCCCCCCCAAAGTCTCACTCTGCCTCCCAATCAAACCAGTCTACATCTGGCTGCCTACGCTGTATGCATGTTTGCATGTATGTATGTGTACGCCTACTTCTTATAGTCAACATTTACATGCATTACTGTTCTCCTTTTCTCATAACAAACACTTTGCAAAAATAAATGATATCTCATAAAAAACCTTTTCAATGTACAATTCTAAGTTACATGCCAAGTTACTCACTCATACAAAGCGCTGTCTATAACTCATTCATTCAAACTGGCAAAATCTAGGCTTGCCATTAAAAGTATTGATATCAAAATGACGCCAAGTTACTGTACTACATTAAATTACTGAAATATTTAACATGCTGTGAAGCAATTCTTGACCGTGTGGCAGTTAATATTTTAGGTTTATGTAACTAAGCTAGGAGGGACATTTCTGTGCCTGCTGTGGTCACTGACACTTTCTGTTCTTTTCACTGCTTTTTTAACACATTCTGCAGATGTATTTATTCATTTATGTGTACCATGAATAAAGTGAGCTGTGCCCCTAAACCCTTGTGGCACAGAAACTCCCTGAGCTTTGCCAGCACAACATTATTTGGTGAGATGTCTATCTGTGTGTCCACAAATTTGGAATAGAAACTGAAATAGTACAACAGCAAAATACCACCTGCATCATCTTTTTTACGTGGCTCAGGTGGAAATGTTATTGGTCTGAACCTTGCTCCAATATTGCATTTCTTCGAGGCGCTCTGTACTGCGACTTTCTGCTTGGGCAATGCTTAAAATAAACGTTCACATGTTTATCAACTTTTATTTTCCTTGCCATATAAATAAACAAGCAAAACTCAACTGCAACCACAGATCTGTTGTTAGCTGACTAGACCATTTCCTTTATATTTTCTTTATGTGCAAGTGCAAACTGTGACAGACTTCTGCCTAAGCTGTTATGCAGACGATTAGTCCTCCATTTATTACTTACTAATATGATGGTATGTAGTAGCAGTAGTAGCAACATCTGAGTGAGTGATGAAGTCACACCATTAGTCGGCCGGATCAAGTGTGTTTGGTCCAGCCATAAACTAGGCTTTAACCTGGTCTTGTCTGATTAGATAATTCTCAGGTTTCCCCTGTTTGGAGTGTGAAAGAACTGTGTGCTCATGATAAGACAGACTGGTGTTCAGGCTAATGAAAGGGCTAGTATCTTTGAAGACACAGCTGCTGATCCATCTCTTTAAAACAGGCATGTCAAACTCAGTTTGGCTCTGGGGCCGGATCCAGACTTTCTGTTCTCGGGTGGGCCGGATCAGTAAAAGAATGTCAACTCCAAATATTTAGCTTTGTTTTTCAGTACTATGCTTTATCATTCAGCCTACATTTGTAGCCTACCCTACATATTATAATCACGGATGACAAGGGATCTTTTCTAAGCACAACACATTTATTCACAAACAATGGAAAAAAAAAATGATTTCATGTTAGGCGGTGAATGTGTTAACAACTGGTTTATTTTAACAGTTAAGTGAATGCAGTTTTACACCTGAACCAACTCACCACACTAAACAAACTCAAGTGGGAGCTATGAAAAAAATATTTTCGCCTTAATTGTCATACTGCTTTGAAATAAATAAAAAAAGAAATACAAAATAAAAGTTATAGCAGTGCATGGGCAATAAGATTAGACTACATCAGATCAAACTACTAGGCTGGGCCTACTGAAGCTGAGAATATACTGCACAATATTAATTGTCTTTAATATGAAACCAGATTAATCTTATTTTTAATGATCTGTATTCATGAGTGCAAACAAATTTCGTGTCATCACACTTTTTTTCTCTCTCACTGCACTCCTGCAGTCTACTTGCTGCTGCTGGCTCCTGAAACTTGGGATCTTTTTGCCTTCACAAGTGTATCGATATTAGGTGTCAAATCCTGAGTAGCAGCACATTTAACAATGTCATTCAAGTGTTTATTTGTTAACCTTGAGCGCTGCTTTGTTTTATTATTGTTCATTACGGAGAACACCTGTTCACAAAGATAAGTAGTCCCAAACATGGATAGAACCTTTGCAGCCATGGCTGTTAATTTGGGGTAACCTGGCACGAGATATTGATAAAACGTATCCAATCCCACGGACCCAAATTTATCCTTCATAGCGGAATCGCACTGCAAGTCAATAAGCTCGAGTTGAATGTCAGCTGGCATATCAGAAGGCTTCACTGTAAATGGCGAGCGAAAAAAGCCAAATTTGTTCTCAAGTTCACTGAATACCCGAAACCTCTGCTCAAACTCTCGCAGCAAATATGTTATGTTGTCTTTATATTTTTCCAAATCATTATCGGGACGGTCCGGTGCCTCCGGACGCACAGCTGTGAGACAAGAGAAATGCGCGGTGTCACCGTTGGATAGCTGCGTCTCCCACAGTGACAGTTTCATCTTGAACGCACTTATGCTGTCGTAATATTGAGTGACAACTCTGTTACGGCCCTGCAATGTAGTGTTAAGTGTATTCAAGTGTTGTGTAATATCAACCATAAACGCAAGATCCTGCACCCATTCCTTGCATTTAAGTTCCTTTACTGGGCGTCCCTTCTTCTCCATGAACTGTCTAATTTCCCCTCGTAGCTCAAAGAAGCGCTTGAGTACTGCACCTCTGCTTAACCACCGCACGTCAGTGTGGTATGGTAGGCCAGCATGAATGACATTATCACTGAGAAATGTGTCAAACTGACGGTGATTTAGACCGCGCGCTCTGATGAAATTGACAGTTTTCACAACCACACTCATAACATGGTCCATTTGCAGTGTTTTGCAACATAACGCCTCCTGATGCAAAATACAGTGAAATGCCCAAAACTCTTGTCCTCCATTTGCGGTCTGTACTTTGTCACAGAATTTTGTGGCAACGCCTGCCTTTCTCCCGACCATTGATGGCGCACCGTCGGTAGCCAGGCTCACGGCACGGGACCAGTCCGCTCCCACCTTGTCCAGCGCTCCAACGAGAGCGCTGAAAATGTCATCTGCTGTTGTGGTGTCATTCATGGGCACCAATTCAAGCAGCTCCTCGGTGATGGTCAAAGTTTCATCAACACCTCTAACGAATATGGCCAGTTGAGCAATATCTGTGACATCGGTGCTCTCATCTATTGCAATTGAAAATGCGATAAATGACTTGATTTTCTCTTTCATTTGGCCTGTCAAGTCACTTGAGAGTTCTGTCACCCGATCTGCGACAGTGTTCCTCGTTAGACTAATATTGGCAAAGGCAGGTCGCTTTTCAGGGCACACGACTTCTGCAGCCTTCAGCATGCATGTTTTTACAAACTCCCCATCAGAAAATGGCTTGGATGCCTGCACCAGCTCGTTGGCAATAATGTAGCTGGCTCTTACAGCCCCATCAGCGATATCGCGGCTGCGCGTAAAAGTAGACTGCTGTTTCTTCAGACCAGCCACCAATTTGTTTATCTCGTCTTTCCTTATTTGTCCTTTCAAGTGGTCATACTTGTCTTTATGATGAGTCTCATAGTGGCGCCGAATATTAAACTCTTTGAACACTGCAACTTGCTGATTACATACCAAGCACACTGGTTTTGCATTCACTTCTGTGAATAAATAATTCTCAGTCCATTTTTCCTTGAAAACTCTGCACTCCGTGTCCACTTTTCTTTTTTTTGACAGTGCCATTTTGGGAAGGGTGTGTTGACCGATAACTTGTTTAGTAGTGGTGAATTGTGAAGCAAGATTGCCGGTTTATTTTTAGTACTAACTCGTGTCAATGCCGCATGCTGGACGTGAGCTCTTTTACACATTTACTGCCCTCCCGCGGCCGGAGGGAGCATTTGATTTGTATTTATTTTTAAAAATCATAACTTTTGATAGAAATGAGCTAGAGACTCGCTTCTTTTTTTGACATACTCAGAAATGTATGCCGGGCCGGATTAAATCATCCAACGGGCCTGTTCCGGCTCGCGGGCCGTATGTTTGACATGCCTGCTTTAAAAGCACACAGGCTTCCTGCTCATAGCTCAACATACACTTCAATAATGGCATTGTCTGCAGTCTGTGATTCACAGCCTTAGGTGAAAGAGAGCCAGGTGTGGCAAAGCACTGGCCCTCAGTCGTCTTGCCTGCATGACAGAGCAGTGAGGAAGATGAGAAAGGTAACTACCTGAGAACTGTGTCTGTACATTACACTGGCTGCACTGTGAGGAAGGCCAGACCGCCGTGTGAGCGATCAAGTGCCCTCTCGTCCCATCTCCTGTTTTCCCTCTTTTATTTTTTTCTAGGACTCAGTCATTCCTTGCCCAATCAAAGAAATGTCCTTCTGGTTACTATTAGCTACAGAGCACATTCGACACCAGCAATGCCCCCACTGCTCGTTAAACTGTAGTGTGGGAAATTGAGTGCCATTGATTAAAGTTTGGCAGGTGGAAATTAAGGGCACGCTGCAGTGCAGATTTGAGCACTGCCACACTTCTCAGAGAAACTCCAAGGTGCTCTAAAGGACTGCTGAGAATTGGGGAGAATAACATTGCATTTATTGCTCAGCTATGTTCATGTGATGGTTTTCAATTCCCCAGGAAATTTTCTGTTGGTCACATATGCATTTTTTAATTGCTTTGCCATTTAACCTTTAATTAACCACAAAATGTATTGAGGTTGAGAAAAGTCTGGCAAGAAGGACAGCAAAGAAACGCATGATATTTTACCTTGCACATAGGCCAATCACAATACAAAACACACAAATAGAAGATGGAGTAGTGCATGCAAGTTTATGTTATTAAACATATAATATGGTATAAACATAGGTTATTCAGCTGCCTGCATGGGTGAGCTGTTTTGAATATCTCCCAAGATGTATTCACACAATCCATTACTCTGTTCTTTACTTCTCTATCATAGAAAAACATATTTCTATTATTCAGTATATATGTACAGGTCTGTTTTCATTAATTCTTGGCTACGTTTAGACCATCTGGGAAAAGTGACCCAGTTTAAATTTTTTGCTCAACATGTGGCACAGATAGGATATGTACTATGAACGTGTAGGCAGGAAAAAGCACATGGAATCGGATAAGAAGGAAGTTAAACAGAGGACGAAGGTTCAGTCCAGTGGTGAATACCAAGGTTATATGCCTTTTAAATATGTGGGGTGAAGAGTCGGTATATGCCAAAATACAGGATATGTATATATATACACCCTTTATTTAACCAGGTAAAAGTCTCATTGAGATTAAAATCTCTTTTTCAAGAGTGACCTGGCCAAGAAAGCAGCATAAACATTGTTACAACAATAAACACAAACAATACAAACAGGCAAATACGACTGTCACACACTTCAAATGTGTGAAAACAATATCCAGTTAATATGCAATAAAAGGTCAAGGACAAAAATCCAGTTATGATGCATAAACAGGTGCAATTTTTAAAAACGATTTCAGTGAAAATTTAGGAGCAATCACATTGTCCAAGAGTACTATTTTCACGATCCTTTAAAATTGACTTAAATTCCCCCATAGAAATCAGTTCTGACAATTTCAGGTCCTTCTGTACATTATTCCAGGAAGAGGGAGCAGCGTATTTAAAATTTTTTTTGCCTAATTCTGTTCTAACTCTGGGGACCAACATCTGTAGAATATCATGAGAGCGCAGGCCATATTGATTTTGATTTTTACACATGTATGTACACAGATAAGGAGGAACAATTCCTTTGTTTTGCTATACACTGAAGACAATTGAGTTTGAGGTTGTAAGGCCCACGGGAACAGGCATAGAGTGGAATTTCCTCTCTGACTGTCGTAAAGCAATTCGCCAGGTGCAGAGTCTGATATTGTCGGGACAGAGTGACCCGTAAGACCTTGGCATCTGGTTTTGCGACAGTTAACAGGTGACACCTCTTTTCTATGGTCAAGCAATTCTAAAATTATCCCAACATCCTGGAGGTTTCAGATGGCAAGTAATAAAATCACATGGCGAAAATGGGGCAAATTGCTCAGGACAGTTGAGGGACAGCCACAGTGCCCTCACCTGGTGTCATTGGGTAACTTGTCTCCCAACCTTCATAAGGAGAGAAATTTACTCACGCACACTTTTGGTTAGGAAATAAATCCAGATTTGGGTCGAATACATTGATACACTACACTATGCAATCTTGATACACTGTGGAAAGACATTGAGAGTTGACAGTTGGTTAAGATTGTACAGTTATTTCATGTTTTTCAGAGTTTTCATGACAATCACGAGAACAAATATTCATATTTGGTATGGTTTTTATGGTCTCTGTGCGAGTGATGCTCTGGTTTAGGTTTTAAAACCAGCAAACCTAGAGAAAATCTATTTTAATAAATTTGGAAGTCAACTGTATTTTTTGGACACTCCTCCTGGTAAATCCATCTGTCTGATCCTGTCTGAACCAAATTCCAATCTTCCCCCCTCCAAGTAAATTTATGGTTTTATGAGCCTTTTGTGGCGACATCCACCTGCCTGCGCTGGGTTCTTATAGGAGAGGAACAGGGCCCTCTGGGAATCTGCAATCAGACTTCCCACACAAGACTCTTTCTGTGTGTAGACTGCTGTCAGGTATGCTCATCTTTATCTTTGATATGATGTACTTTTATTGTTTTACTATTTTCTAAATTCTGAAACGACAAATTGATTATTTTAAGTGTATAACCTACCTGACATTAAAACTGTTAATGACTTGATTTGTGTGGTCTTGGTCAATGTTTCGTTCTTGTAAAAGCCCTCTAAGTCGGTTTCCCCCAATTATGACTAGGGAACTGCCCGTTGGACTTGTTTGATCACCAAGTTTTCAGTTAAGGCGGGACCGTCAGCAGAACCAAGTTGATCCTGGGATGACCAATATTGGCCCTTTCGGAGTCCCTGAACCTTAATTAGGTTATACTCCCCATGAGGGAAATCTCACAACCGCTGTGTCGTCTGCAAACAGCTAGTTAAATTGTCGTTACGGGCGTATCCGCGGTGCGTACCGGGTGAAACTGCGTTGACCCTCGGTGTAGAACTTCAGATGAACTGAGTTCCATTCTAAATCAAGCCTAAATTCTAATTTGGAACATAACGTATTAATTAATATGGAGTCAGATATAACGAGTAAGATCAGCGGGGACAGTAGAACATAGATACAGTATTCACAGGCTGCTTAAAGAATAACCTTTTCCAACAGCAACAGAGGAAGACATTCTGCATAAACCTTCACTCCGAACTATTTCCCTCCTTGGTGTAGTTTCGAGAGCCTACAAGGTCAAAAGATGTACATGAGATGACAGATCCGAATTTCAGCTTTTATTTCCTGGTATTTTTATCTAGATTTGTTAAACAACTTAGAACATATCACCTTTTATATCAGACAACCCAATTTTTAGGTGAGCAAAAGTATTGGAACATGTGACTGACAGGTGTTTCTTGTTGCCCAGATGTGTCCTGTTAGATTGATTGGTTAAACAATAAATAGTTCTGACTGTCTGCTCTTGGTTTTAGCCTTGGGTTTTGCCTGTGAAAACTGCATTTGTGTTATAAAAGATAAACTAACATGAAGACCAGAGAGCTGTCTTTGGGAGAAAAGCAAGCTTAGAAAAGAGGGGAAATCGATCAGAGCCATTGCACAAGCATTGGGGATAGCTTGTACGACAACTTGGAATGTCCTGAAAAGAAAGAAACCGCTGGCGTACTGAGCAACAGATATCGAACAGGTCGACCAAGGAAAACAACAGCAGTTGATGACAGAAACATTGTGAAAGCTGTGAAGAAAAACCTCAAAACATCAGTCAGTGACATCACAAACAATCTCCACAGGACAGGGGTGAAGGTATCTCAATCAACTGTTCGAAGAAGACTTAGAGAGCAGCAATATAGAGGCTATACCACAAGATGCCAACCACTCATCAGTAGTAAGAATGGGAAGACGAGATTACAATTTGCAAAGAAGTACAGAGATGAGCCACAAAAGTTCTGGAACAAAGTTTTATGGACTGATGAGACCAAGATTAACCTCTACCAAAGTAATGGAAAGGCCAAAGTGTGGAGAAAGAAGGGATCTGCTCATGATCCAAAACATATAAGCTCATCTGTGAAGCACGGTGGAGGAAGTGTCATGGCTTGGGCTTGCATGGCTGCTTCTGGAGTGGGCTCACTAATCTTTATTGATGATGTAACTCATGATGGTAGCAGCAGGATGAATTCAGAAGTCTACAAAAACATTCTGTCTGCCAACTGACGGAGAAATGCGTCCAAACTAATTGGGAGGAACTTCATCATCCAGCAAGACAATGACCCAAAACACACTGCCAACAAAACAAAGGACTTCATTAGGGAGAAAAAGTGGAATGTTTTAGACTGGCCAAGTCAATCACCAGACCTTAACCCAATTGAGCATGCATTTCACCTCCTGAAGAGGAGATTGAAGGGAAAACCCCCCCCCCGAAACAATCAACAACTGAAAGAGGCTGCAGTAAAAGCCAGGAAAAGCATCACAAAAGAAGAATGCAACAGTTTGGTGATGTCAATGGGTCGCAGGCTTGATGCAGTTATTGCAAGCAAGAGATATGCTACCAAATATTAAGTGTTATTTGCTTTCATTTTCTTAAATACTCTCTGTTCCAATACTTTTGCTCACCTAAAAATTGGGTGGTCTGATACCAAAGGTGCTATGTTCTAAGTAGTTTAACACATCTAGGTGTAAATACCAGGAAATAAAAGCTGAAATTCTGAACTCTTGTCTCATGTTCATCTTTTTATCTCAACCCCAAATGTATTCAGTGTATTGCAAAAACAAAGGAATTGGCCTTGCTGTTCCAATACTTTTGGAGGGGACTGTATATAAAAGCCAACCAATTCGAAAGTCTGCGGACATACAGAGATGGCCACTTAGCAGCAGCATACAGAGTACAGTGGTGTACAAGATTGCCACAGCCAGTAATAAAGCATAAAGCACAGTGGTATACAGTATCCAACTTCTTTAAGCACTGGTCAGGTGCATTCATAAAGAGCAAATTGCCGTAATCCAATAAAGGTAAAAAAAAAAAAAAAAAAGGTTGCCGAAATCAAGGTTTTCCTTGCCTGGAGAGAGAAACAGGATTTATTCCTAAAGAAGAAACTTAATTTAAGTTTCAGCTTGGAAACAAGGTTTTCACTGTGTGACTTGAAAGGCAAGTTCTGATCAATAATAATACCTAAATATTTATATGTTATGACCATTTCAATTTCAACCCCTTGTGCAGTTGAGATCTTAGGGAGATAAGATCTTAACTCTTTGCCATTTGAAAATAGCATGAATTTGGATTTGTCTGCATTTAACACCAATTTAAGTTGAGTTAAATGGGACTGAACAACGTCAAAGGCAGACTTCAGGAATTCAAGGGTTTGTACTACTGAAGGGGATGAGCAATAGATAACTGTATCATCTGCATAAAAATGGAACGCAGAATTTGATAAATTATCACAGAGAATGTGATCATTCACAGCATATGTGTCAAATGGAAGTGTGAAATGGCAATCATTTATAGTGGGAATAATCCTACTGAATAATTTCAGCTGTTTTACAGCAATGGAAGGTTTTTTTTAAATGACTACACAATATATTTAAAGAACTGCATGCATGCTGTGCTTTGGGTTTATGGGAAGTATATCTTGAATGAAAAGCATGAATTAAATAGTTCTGTTTAGGAAATTCTGTTCAGACAGAAGATATGTTATTGTTTAACATTGCAGAAGAAATTATACTATTGTACTCGGTTGGAAATGTCGTCGTAGGGATAATGAAGTATTCTATGTAGTGTATGTATGGATGTAGATATGTATGTACAGTATATGTGTGCAGCATGTACAATATTGTATATGCGCAAATGTTGGAAATGGTGAACAGGTTGTACATTTTGTAAAATTTGACAAGCAAGCATAAGGATATCCTTTGTGGTGTGTAAGTGTTCATCAGCTGTTGAGAACATTCATTTACATGATGTGTTCCTCCATGGGGTCATTTTTTATGTGATACTTTGATGTGTCACAGAAAAGTTTGAATGAGCTCAATGTGTTCAGATGGTAAGAAGAGAGAACACAGAGCCAACATTAAAGAATTTAGGAAGCATTGGGTGGCAGCATAGCTTTAGATCATTTTTGTATGTTGAAAACGTGTTTTTCTTTAGATATCATGTCTTTTTGCAAAGTGTTTGTTATGAGAAAGTGAGAACAGTAATGCATATAAATGTAGACTATGAGAAGTATGCATGCTTATATATACATGCGAACACGCATACAGCGTAGCCAGTCCCCGATGTAGACTGGTATGATTGGCAGAGCGAGATTTTGGGGGGCTAAATTTAGCACATAATTTGTGATGAGTAGCGCTGCGGACCTGGGTGTAAAAATACGAAGTAAGCCGTTAAGAAACTGTTGTGGATTACAGTTATCCCTGTGTGAATTTTTACAGTCTGATCAACGTGTAGCGCTTAGCACTTTCGCTGTGCTATATATGTAAAACAATGACTGTGGCAAAGGGTGCGGTGGCGTACGTATAAAGAGAATGAAATGCAACAGAAATCCCCGCAGTGGATGTACTCACTGATTTGACGGCCATCCAATGAGCGTGCATGCTATTGGCCACTGTCAAGTGTTTCTCACCTAGTTTTGTTACCTAGCACTCCTGTCCTGCTCTGTTTTCTGTTATTTCGTCGAGAAGCACTTTTTGTGTTTATAAGTTTTATAAGGCATTTTGATACACTTAGCTGTAGGTAGGACTCCTCTTTGCTGTTTTCCTTAGCTAGATCACTGACTTTACGATGCAATTCGAGGAGTGCTAGGTAACAAAACTAGGTGAGAAACACTTGACAGTGCCCAATAGCATGCAGAGACAGTTACCAGCAATCTTTGCATTTCAGGAAATAACAGTGGTACGAGAGAAATGACGAGAAATTATGAAATTGAGTAGTTGAAACAATATATTTTCAGCAGAATGGGCATGTAGGTGAAGTTTGAGATGATCAGAGATTGTAGTGCAAAGTACATATACTAACCATGAGCAAGATGAGTTTTATTATTGAATGGTATATGAAACAGATGTGTAATAATAATAATAGCTGTGTATATATACTGAACAAAAATATAAATGCAACACTTTTATTTTTGCAGCCATTTTTAATGCGTTTAAATAATACCTCAAGGATTTGCTCTATGTGCACAAAGATCTTATTTCTCTAAAATTTTGCCCACAAATTTGTTAATATCACTGTTAGCTAGCATTTATCCTTTGTTAAGATAATCCATCTCCTGCACAGGTGTAGCATATCAAATGCTGATTAGCCATAATCACTACACAGGTGTTCCTTATGATGGGGTCAATAAAAGGCCACCCTAAAATGTTGAGTTTTTTGTTGTTCAACCATGTCACAGATGCCTCAAAAGTTAAGAGATCATGCAACTGGCATGCTGACTGCAGGAATGACTGCAGAGATTTTGGAAATTCGTCCAACAGGCCTCACAACCGCAGACCACGTGTAACCACGCCAGCCCAGGACCGCCACATCCGACTACTTCACCTGAGATCGTCTGAGGCAAGCCACACGAGCAGCTGATGAAGCAGTTGGTTTACACAACCATAGAATTTCTGCAAAAACTGTCAGAAATCGCCTCAGGGAAGCTCATCTGCGTGCTCGACGTCCTCACCGGTGTCTTTATTTGTCTGCAGTTCGACGTCACAATCGATGTGAGTGGGCAAGAGCTCACCTTCGATGGCCACTGGCATGCTGGAGAACAGTCCTCTTCACTGATGAATCACGGTTTCAGCTGAACTGGGAAGATGGCAGGCAGTGTGTATGGCGTCGAGTGGGTGAGCGGTTTGCTGATGTCAACGTTGTGAATAGAGTGGCCCATGGTGGTGGTGGGGGTGTTGGTATGGGCAGGCATATCCTATGGGCAGAGGGCTCAAGTGCATTTTATCTATGAAAATTTGAATGCACAGAGATATCGTGATGAGATCCTGAGGCCCATTGCTGTGCCATTCATCCACCACCATCACCTCATGTTTCAGTATAACAATGCATGGCCCCATGTTGCAAGGATCTTTACACAATTCCTCATAGCTGAAAATGTCCCTGTTCTTCCATGGCCTGCATACTCACCAGACATGTCACCCATTGAGCATGTTTGGGATGCTCTGGACCGGCGCATAGGACAGCAGGTTCCAGTTCCCACCAATATCCAACAATTTTGTATAGCTATTAAAGAGGAGTGGGACAGTATTCCACAGGCTACAATCAACAATTTGATCAATTCAATGTGAAGGAGATGTGTTCCATTGCATGAGGCAAATGGTGGTCACACAAGATACTGATCGGTATTCTGTTCATTTCATGGTATCTTCTTTTTTTGGGAATCTGTGACTAACAAATGCATATCTGTATCCCCAATCACATGAAATAGATAAGTGCTTAATGAATCTATTTCAGTTGACTGATTTACATTTATTACCTTTGAACTCAATAAAATCTTCGAAATTGATGTGTTGCATTTATACTTTTGTTCAGTGTAGTTGTTGAAGGAACGCGTGAAATTGCGTAGGAAAAATTGTAGGAATGTACATCTTTCTCGTAGACTACTAGTAGTTATAATTGTGGATGAGTCATATTTTTAATGGGGTGTTGCAGGCACTACATCCTCAGACGTACTAATTGTATGTCAGTAGACAGAGAACAGGGCGAGGTAACATGAATGTACAAACGTGCCGTTTGCTGATGAGAATGTTTAGTAAAGTAGCTTAGTAAAGAAGTATAGTTAGTAGAAATGGCACAGTGTAACTCAATAAATGTGCTGTCATGAAATGCATATGGCTGCCCGTGTGAGACTTTTGGTAAACATATACATTGAAGATTCTGATATTCTGATAAGTGCAAAAGCAATAGTTTAAAAGAAATAGACAATTATTAGTTAGCAAATCTAAGTGTAAGAAAATGTGCGCAAGAAATGAAAAATTTCCCTGTAGGCAAGGCAGGATTTGATCACACAACCTTGCACCTTCCAGGCAATGGCATGAACTGCGCACCACCAACCATGCAGTTGTACCAGGTGTGAATTTTCTAAGTGAAATGTGCTTGTGGTTGTAAAGAAGACAGGCCAGTAAGCACAACTTATATATTATATATGTTATATTCCATATGGCTTGGCTACATTGTAGCCAGCTGGAGAACTTTCACATTGAAAGGAAATGGAGCCGGTTAACTGATCGTGTAGATGGTATGTCATAATACAGTCTATACGTTTGGTGAAAGACAGGGTAGATTTGGTGCAAAAGCAAAAGTTGAAAAGTAATAAAGAATTATTAGTAAGCAAATTAGCATTCATAAGAAATGAAAAAGTGAGTTTCAGGCAGGACCCGATCCTCTGACTCAACTGTCCATAGACCGTAATATTACCACTGAGCCACAGACTTATTGACTGTCTTGTCAGCAAATTTTCTTGGACAAAGAGATATCAGTCCATTTTGCGTGTGTATGTGACATTTTTATTGGTTGGAGTCGGTAAACGTCCAATGGGGAAACATATATTTTGTGGCCTTGAATCATTAAGATGATGTAATCTGGCAGGAAAAAGGAGAAAACGCAAAATCCCTGAAGTTTGGGGGTTTATTGTGCGACGTGTGAAGTTATTAGTGAATTCTGCCTGTTTAAGCGGGGTCAGAAGGTACAGAAATTAATGTTTTTAAGGGCTGAGAGTCTGTGGTCATGGGTATTTCTGTAGGAAACCCTGAAAAGTGGCAAACTCTCGGTGCTGTATAGGAATGGGGCATGCCACCCTGCCTAGGCGTAACTTGGCAGGATGGCATACCTGCCATCCCAATGGTAAATTTATGCTGCCTCATTGTGAATTTAAGCTGATATGCGTGGCAGGAAAATGCTTTTGCAGATTACTTGATTATTGTCTTGTGCCTTTGTGTCAAAAGCAGCACACTCTTTTAATGGCATGGAACAATGTTTTGCACTTGGTTGCTGACCTCAGGCTCACCCATCTGCACAGCTAAGTCGGGCTGCACATCACTAGATCAAGTGAAAAAAACCACACCTGGATAAACCTGAAAGGAGGGCAAAGCCTTGACCCTGAGTCTGTTCTAAACTGGTATGGTGTTGTTGTTTGTTTTTTGTTTTTTGCAAGGCCTCAACCATCTTAAGATTTTAGAAACTACATAAAAACCTGGAAAAAATAAGTCAATATCAAAATTCCACATTAATTTCTGGAGTCTAAAGTCTCTGGCAGCTGGGGTTAAACATATCACTTGTGACATCAGCCACACATCAGCATGACAGATTTCCAGAACTTTCACAGTTAATCTCCATAATTATAAATCTGTTTTTGGCAGTTTAGACCATGCCAGGACACAGAAGGCAGCTTCTGGGAATGCCCACCCAGTGAGTAACATGTTCAACCTCTTCCATTTTTTTTAAGAGGAGAAGATTAATCCTCTCGTGTATGCCTTTTTGTGAAATTTTTGAAAACGTTGAGTTCTTTCTGACTTGACAGGGCACTAAACCTTAGTCAAGTATGAATGTAAAATACTTTAATTCCTTTGTGTAAATCTGACCAATTCTCACCCATTTTGGGGGTGTTCTATTTAAGGCTTTATAACTCCAGACGTGAGCATCACTGAGACTTGGAAAAGGCTTAAATGAGCTAAGACACTTACAATACCATTTACAATACTGAGTTTACGTTATTGTCATAATTTAGGTACAAATGAAGTTCCACAAATACAACAAAGAAATGTGGGTGAAAATGCAAAAATTAAGCTGTACTGCTTTAGCTTGAAATACTGAGAGATCAGATCTATAAAACAGGTAAAACTATACATACTATTCCAGGATCATAAACACATTGACCACAAGTGTGCAAAAACCTTAAGGTGATATACAGAACTGCTAAAGATCTATGGAACAAAACATAAGCAGTGTACCTGGTGTCCCTAATGGCGCTTCTCCATTGACCAGCACGACACGGTACAGGACGGCAAGCATTTGTATCCTACCCGTGCCGTGCTGACTGTTGCTCTTCACCATTACACAACAGACCCTTGAAGGTAGGAGTCATGGGGGGAGTAAAGCGGAGTAAAGCATCCTAAGTGTGTAATAATTAACTCTTGTATGTATTTTTATACTCTGTACTCTCGTGTTTTCTTGTATGGGGATGGGACAATATGAAAACAATTTCACCGTCCACCACGTTTTGGCAATGTTCCAACACTCTCTTTATCACTGTTGCATGCATCACAAAAACTATTACACTACTAACTAACGCTAACATTACAGTGTGAAATATCCACATTATATAATACCACTAACCTATTTAAACCTATACACTCAATTTAAAAAATAACGTATATAACCGAAATATTTGAGCAGTAATACTTACATTACGTCTTACGTCTTTTACTGCTATCACAGATAGAATGATTAAGTGAATGCCATGATAAGAAAATTTTCGGTTACACTGACCTATAAAACGCTATTTCAAAAGCAAAATTAGATATGTTATACATTGTTAGGAAGCTTATATTCTCACCTACTGAATAAATATATTGTTAATCAAGCCAGACTGTACTAAAAAGGGTGACAACGCTGTAAACAACACGTGTGGTATTACGCACAGTTCGTTATTTACGAAGGTACCCAGGCATCACAAATGCACGTATATTTCACAAACGGATTGTCCAAGACAATATAAGACCACTCATCTCAAAAGGAACATCTCTATGCTTAAAACCAATGGTAACGTTGTATATTTATTCAATATTTAGTCCCAGATATTGACTGTAGAATTTGCTAGTTAACGTTACTCTCTCTTGCTGTTGTGGTATTTAAAAATGGCAGTTTCTGCCGGTGAACAAACTGAACATGGGATGACGTATTTGTGAAGATTTCCATTGACTAATCAACAGTCTGCAGTATCAAATTGCAGCATGGATAGTACCTTTGGTACCTACCCCAGAGCAGTAGCTAAAATCGGCACAGCTACTTGCGGCCTGGCACGGGTCAGTTGGTAGTAGAGAGAGAAAAACAAAGCGGGAGCATGGATTCCGGCACAGCACGGCACAGTGGTGGAGAAGTGCCGTTAGTGCCTCCAAATCAGTTCAAAAAGGCTAAATTGTACATTGCTGCAAATGACAAAATAATTATATATTTTTACTATAAATCAACCATTTTGACTGATGCCACTCACTTTAGCATGCTTTCAAGTGGGAATTGCAGGCTAGACTGAAAAGCTTCTATGTGTTTTGTCTGGTCTGGTCTTATGCCCCACCCCTGTTCTTTTTGGAGCATAGCATCATTGCAGCCAGCAAGTCCCCCAGTGCTTAGCGCAGGTAGTTTTGAGGGAGTTAAATAGCTTCGGTCACACTATAATGCCTCAGTTAACACCGTGGATAAACCTTTTATTAGATTACCCCTGTTTCAGCATGTGCCAAGATGGTTTAGGCATAGAAACAGACAGGAGGCCACAGTGATGCCATCTCCGGTGGGCACCATTTCCCAGAGTGGGGTGACCTTTCACAGCATTACACATTCATACACTATATGACCAAACGTATCTGGACACCCCTTGGTCTGGGGCTGTTTTTCATGGTTTGGGCTACACCCCTTAGTTCCAGTGAAGGCAAATCTTCATGCTACGGCATACAATAACATTCCAGACGATTCTGTGCTTCCTCAACAATTTTGGGAAGGCTCTTTCATGTTTCAGCATGACAGTGCTCCCGGGCACACAGCGAGGTCCATATAGAAATGGTTTTGTCAAGAACAGCATGGAAGAACTTGATCTGCACAGAGCCCTTGACAGGCCTTCTCAGAGCCCTGACCTCAACCCCATCCAACATTTGGGATAAGTTGGAAAGCCAAATGCGAGCGAGGCCTAATTACCAAATCAATGTCTGACCACAATAATGCTCTTCTGGCTGAATGGAAGCAAATCCCTGCAGCAAAGCTCCAGCATCTAGTATACAGCCTTCCCAGAAGTGTGAAGGTTGTTATAGTAGCAAAGGGTGGACCAACTCCATATTAATGCCTATAATTTCGGATGAGATATTGGCTGTCCGGTGTCCACATACTTTTGTCCATGTAGTGTATATAAATTGAACTGTTTCATGGTACTGAGTCATTTCTCCCTCTTGCCCTGTCCTCCTGAGTTGGATAACATGGACTGTAGAAAAAATATAGACAAACTGACTGATGTCACAGATTGACTTTCCATGAAAAGTATTTTTAAATTGCAGAATACATTTTTTGTGCCATTATGTTATACAAATTGGAGCCAGAGACTGCGCAGTAGGGAAAAGGGTGGCCCTTAAATGGGTATGAAGTCCAGGCTGGGTCCGGGCACAGTGTGATAGAGAGTCTGGAGCCATTACCAATCTTGTGACATACAGTACCCCCCCCCCCCCCCCAAACGTGTTGCACGGTGACTAGGCGATGATTAGGGGGGGGGGGGGGGAAACACCTTTCATAACTGCATACTTGTGGGAAAAAAATGATTGACTTCGTATTTTGACCACATTGGTACAATTGACTTTGGAACAAGTGTTTGAAAGACCTATGCTGGAGCCAACCACAGTGGCACTAGTGAACAACATCTCTCAACAAGACCAGGATGTGAGCTTCAAAAACAAAGGTCTTAGCTGCTTGGTTGGATGTGGTTTCCTTATGAAAACAGCACAAGATTCCCCTGATAAGGGTCAAGCACTGTGTGACTCAGACCCAGACTGTGATGAAGCTGTGGATCATATTTCATAGTCTTTTCATCTACTCGTGTGGAGGTGCCTGTGGTGGAGTGGTGTCTGCACCTTGCCTGGGGCGGGGTGAATTGTTTTGGTAATGTTTAGGGGTGCAGTTAAAAAAGGTAACAGACCCACATTGGTGTTGTCAAATGCCTCTTCATCACAACGCTGACAGCATGACAGCCATGAATAAGTGACAAATGGGAGGGTAAATATTGTCTGTGCTCAGCCCTGTCCAACCTCTGAGGACACTATGGGTTTGGATGAGAAACATTACCAGCCCCTGGCCCCACCCCATGTTCCTCATGCTCTTAACTGTCACTATGTCTTCAACATTCAGTTGAATTTATAGTTCTTAACAGTTTAAAAAATATAATTTTAACCTCCCTTTGGGCAACACAAGGAAAAAAAGGCAAATGGCTTCCAAGGAATTTGCATCATCGCTAAGAACAACAGTAGTGAAACCAATGTTTTCATCAGGGCACTCTGAGGTAAAGATTTTGCTAGCGAAAAGCCAGGTACTTTGAGAGTAACAAGACCAGGTCAAAACCTAGTATATGGCTGGACCGGCGACCAATGGTGTAACTTCATAACTCGGACGACCAATGGTGTAACTTCACTCAGTGACTCAGTCACAGACATTCGCGTTTGTAGGGCTGGCCCCGCTGTTGCGGTCCAGCCAAAAATCAGAAACCAGATCATGGGTATTTTCTGCTTTTGGTCCTCAGGCAATGAGAATTTGCACACTTCCTCCCTCCATTTCCAGTTTTAGCCATTTCCATCCCATCCCATCCTGGTAGGGGCAGGCAGACAGGCATGCTTTGTTCAGTAAAAGAGTGGCCGTGTCTCTCTTTGTGATGTAGTCCAGTTGGTCATAGAGCAGGAGCACAGTGTTTCCTGGTAGATTGGAAGGCTGGGCCAGCATGCTCTCAGGCAGAAGTGTGACACCCCAATGTGGAGGGGAACTAGATAGCCCTAAAGCTGATGGTCTGATGCCTGGGGTGAGGGGTGGGGATAGAGTGGGGCTGCATGAAGGATAATCACATCCTGATCCACCACGGATAAGCCCCCTATTCCAGTCCCTTGCTGAAAAGCCACAATCGCCCTGTGCCCACACTCTCAATCCATAACCCCTGACCCGCAAAAAAATAAAAATAATGGTCTCTTGCCATCTTATGCCAAACCATACACCCTGCCCCCCACCAAAAACAGCTCAGTCACCCACCTTTTAGCACCAAAACTGCCCCTCTCCCCCCCAAAAAAACTGTCACAACAGCCTACCATCTTATTCCAGAACTGTCCATCTGCCTGCCTTCCCTATATGTACGAGAAGTAGGAAGTGTATGGATTCCAGGAAATAAGAAGCTGCTCCTCTGGTCATCGGAAGGGACTCGGCGTTGACTGGCAATGTCCACTTGGGCATAAGTTTACCTGGAGTATGTCAAGAACAGCTGGATTATTGTATGTTTGATTAATTTGTCTCAAACAAGGAGTCTCTTTGTGTACAGTGTTTAATCACTGCAGCTTCCCTTATCTGAGTGGGGGTGAGAAAGGGAGAAAGAGGGATGGAGGGAAAGAGATCTCCTCAGATTCTATCTTCAGGTTTTAATCCTATTATCGTCATGGAGGATTGTAACTCCGATTTTTTGTGATCCCTGAAGCCAGGTTGTCTGTTCTGGCACAAATGTGATTGGCGTCCATGTGTCACAGCACACCTGTACAGCAGGTTTCAAATCTGACCATTGAGGAGAACCTGGCTGTTACCTGCAGATGTGTTTATGGTCAGAAGGCATGCTGAAATCCTGAAATAAACCAAGCATCAAGGTTGATGCCTGTTGAGGCCTGGGGATGATATTCTCACAGTGATAACGATCAGTTTGGCTGAGGTGCAAAAATGTGGAAATGTTAGCTGGCCCAGTGTTACAGAAGAGCATGAGCAGGTGCACAGTTACCGAACTGCATGAACAGGTCCACTGCTACAGAACATCATGAGAAGGCCCATTGTTACAGAACAGCGTCAGTAGAGTCACTGTTACAGAACAGTGTGAGTAGGACCACTGTTACAGAACAGCACAAGCAGGCCCACTGTTACTGAACAGGACAAGCAGGCCCGTTGTTACTGAACAGGACAAGCAGGCCCGCTGTTACTGAACAGGACAATCAGGCCCGCTGTTACATAACAGCACATGCAGGCCCACTGTTAAAGAACAGCATGAGTATGGCCACTGTTACAGAAACAGCATGAGTAGGACCACTGTTACAGAACAGCACAAGCAAGCCCACTGTTACATTACATTACAGGCATTTAGCAGACGCTCTTATCCAGAGCGACTTACACAACTTTTACATAGCATTTTTACATTGTATCCATTTATACAGCTGGATATATACTGAAGCAATTCCGGTTAAGTACCTTGCTCAAGGGTACAACGGCAGTGTCCTTACCCGGGAATTGAACCTGCGACCTTTCGGTTACAAGCGCAGTTCCTTACCCACTGTACTACACTCAATCCCTGTTACTGACTGACATGAGCAGGCCCACTGTGAACAGTCTGTAACAGTGTACCTGTTCCTCCACAATGATCCCACTGAGACTGGCCCTGCACAGAGGAGTGTGACAGTTCTTCCCTGGTTGCTCAGATGCTGTTTGATTTGGTGTTTAATCGCAGGGTGAGCTACTTTCTTGTGGCCGAGTAAGAGTCTTTGGATAGGATTGGCCAGTCCAATTTAATGGCTGGTTCTGTGGACATGGATCAGTGTTGGAGAACTGAAACAGCCCTGTGAGTGGCCACAGCAGTCTGAGACAGCCAGAGTTCTGCCAATGCCCATCTTACCAAGACCGTGTCACCCAGTGCTCTCTATCAGTGCTTTACTACACCTGGGGTCCATAGTCCTGGTCCTGGTGAGCCACAGATGCCCCTTTTCCACCAAGGCATTTCGAGGGCCGGTTCGGAGCTGGTGCCTAATCGTGAACCAGTTCTTCGCTTTTCGACATCAAAAGAACCGGCTCTCAGCCAGGAAAATTTGTTCCAAAGCGGCACCAACACTTGGTTGGTCTAGAACCAACAACCGCTTATGTCAGGGGCTGGGGGCGGGATTATCATGACCAACCAAGACCAACTAAAACTTTGTGACCGCCAGTAGTGAGAGCATTTATCATCGACCACCTTCATTCGACAGACAGG